>NC_052326.1:26737479-27037479 GCF_016432855.1 Salvelinus namaycush | reverse complement strand
AGTAGCGATACTGTGGGGAAGGGTCTTGGCACTGATATTTGGGTATGTCAGAGGGAGAGATGTTTCATTGCAGCAAAGCTTGGGTATTGGAGACAGTGTAAGTTAGTGTAAACAACAGGGCCAACTTGGTTATTGCAAAAGTCTCTGTGTACGCTGTGACCTTCAAATCCTACTGTATAAGGAGAAAAATGTCCTCCTGTAGCCTTTGCAGAGATATTAGGATAGGTAAGAAGACAGAGTTTTCTTACTGCAGTCTGGGCAGTGATGTGAGTGCAGCCAACAATTTTTGCCCCAGCAAGTGGCTTCTCTCCCTGGGCTCTCTTCCTGAGGGAGATTAATGCTGACATATCTGTGGAGAAAGAGAGAAGTGGGGTGATAAAGAGAGTGAAGGAGATGGAGAAAAAGGGAAAGAAAGAGATTCCAAACGTGTTTGCTACATTCAGAGAGTAGACAAACAGAAAAGTGGTCTGAATATAAAGCCCTTCCAACTCTCCCATCTTCCAAACAAATCTCTCTCAAAATTAAGGGACTCAAAGAATTTCCTGCACCAAAACCTTCTGAGCGCTGTAAAATTCAAATAACCTCAAATAAGCTATGACTTTGCAACCTGCCAATTCACATTGGACAAGGATGATCACTCCATATCAAGCTCTGGAGTTGTGCTGACAGTGTTAGGGGTGTAGATTCAGCTGCCATGCTGCACACAACATTTAGGCCAAGGACAACACATCAAATCTAAATTATTTGGGGAGTAATGTCTGAAATCAAACACAATAATGATAAAATGAGAACTTTAGACAAAGAATTTGCTACATGGCAAAAACTGAAGGTCAGCTTCATCAAAAGTGTCAACTGGTGGTTAGGCCAAGGGCTGTTAAGGTGACCGAATTACCACCACACCGGCGGTCAGGAGTCATGACCTCAGTCAAATTCTACATGACCGTTTAGTCACGGTAACTAGGATTCTCCAAGCTCTGATGCTGCTGGTCATTAGTAGCCTACCAAACTTGCTAACTGCATGGTACTCAGCACTCTATTGTCCCTCTAATCACTCTGACAACACAAAACGTAATCGAAAATCAAACACTTCATGAAAGCCCATAAGCTCATGTTGCGCAACATTTCTATAGGCTATGCAATCTCGTGAGAAGACAGAGTTGGCCTCTATTAAAAATAGGAGGATCCGATTAGCTTTCTATAGGCTAGGCCTACTATATTTATTCCTCAACTTTCCTAATATTAAGCATATTGCTTCGCTTTACAATAGGAGTACAGCCTACCTGGCTGGCATGAAAATGAACCATGGGAAAAGCGTCCTCCATTCGCTATTTCAGTGCATGAATAACATTTGTTTTTCCCCTGCCCCGAGACAGGTGCATGATAATGGTCCATTCTAAATCAAAACTAATTTCACACATATACACAAAAGTATGTGGACACCCCTTCAAATCAATGTATTTGGTTATTTCAGCCACACCTGAAATGTATTATCACTTATGAATGATGCCCAGCATACGCAGTAAGGCAATAAACATTTTTTTGTGACTTTTTAAAATCATAGTCACACTTCTATTGTAGCCTAGCCCATAGGCTTATATGTTTTGATAAGGTTCGTATCACAAATAAATTGGGCAAATAACTTCCAAAAAATGAAGCACATTAATCTACTTTACAACTGGTGAAGAGCCTAACTGGCATACAAAGGCGGCGTGTGATTTTCAAGTTTGGGGAAGATAATTTTCCCCACAGAAATGCACCTTTATAATGAAGCATAAAATGCATAATCGAATTTGCGGTTACTTTTGAGAACAGTGTTTTCCCGCTAATTGTGCGCATTGCTACGCTTATAATCTGAAGAAATAGTTTATCAACATTTTAAGCTAAATGTTCTGATCTGTTGCATCAGCCTCATTGCTTTAAAAAAAAGTTTTGATGCGAATGGTTGTATTCATTTGGGATCTATCGCATCCAACAACTGTCCCAGAGTATATTTGGAATATTTATTTCTCGCACAGTAGGACAAGTTGACCAATAGAATAGGTCAACTTTTGTACTATGGGGGATAGTAGATAGACATAGGCTAGTGCTTTTGCTGTTTGTTAGGCCTACTCATCTTGTTGGCTGTCGAAAAGTAAATATGGACAGTTCGTCTAACATCTTCAATAGGTACCGCGGAATTCAATAAGAGGGACGCGCACAGTTGCGTCCCCGATGTGTCCGTCTTCACTTCTAGCCTACTTCAGTGCTGAGATGGCTGTGAGAAGGACCCGATCAGGTGACGGGCATTGGCTAATAAGAATTGAGGTATCTGAAAGAGCCATCTGAGTGAGAGGTGGCTGCCGGGAGAAGGGAATGATAATTATTATATTCAGCCCAAGGGCACATCAGCCACTTTGGCCGCAAAATGCATGGATTTTTTAGGGGGCATTACTGCCACACAAGGAGGATGCCGCTGGAATTTCAAGGCCTGGGGAGCATATTATCAAGTGCTTCTCAAATTGTGAATGAGAGACTGATGAAGTGTGTGCATCCTGCAAAAGCAACAAAGCAGAGCTCATGCCTTCCATTACTTTTTTCAAGTCATCATTAGAGTCGCATCATGCAGCATTAGAATGTATTAAAAATCAAAACATATAGCCCAACGTTTGTATCACAACAACATTTGCATAATTAACTAAATTAACTATGTAGGAGGACCTGTTTCTTTGTTAACCGCTCAACACAGAATAGCCGCATGTGCGCACTCCCTCGGAAATCGCTTGGAGAAAATATCCTTTCTATTTTATTCAGCTATGTTCAATTGGATTCTTCAGTCTATAAAATAATGCCACGGAAATCTAAGCAAATCTTGTTTGCTAAATGAACTAGTGTAGCCCACAGCTATGGCATAGCCAGATCTGGGCCTAACATAAGGACAATTCAGAGTTTGCTATTCTGTTCTTCTGAAATTGACTACATTTTTCTTCATATCATGTTTCTTTAGACCAAAGGTCTGCATCAGTGACTTGCAGGCTATACGTGGAAGCCAAGAGATGCTAAACGTGTTCATTGTAATTAACGGTCAATTACTGTGAGACCGGCAGTTATTTGCTTGACAATCACCAGCTGACAACATTTCATGACCGCCACAACCCTAGTTAGAACTAGTGAATCTTAGATTTTTCTGCATTATGTTTTTCTCTCTCTGATGTGACTTGTGTGAGTTACACTTCAAATGACTGATCAGCAAAACCAAAGAATAACCTAATAATACGACACAGCAGTCGTCTATGAAGCCCTTAAGAGCAGAAGCCATATCTGCAGACAGATTGGTCGAGGTCAATCTGACTATAGATAACAAGCTTACTATAGATAACTAGCTAGACTCTAGCTGCTAGAGTATGTCAGTCATTCACAGAACTGAGCGAAGCTGTTCTTTTCTTATCCCAGATTCTCCCCTTCAATCACTGTCTCGGTTAATCTGAGATGGCCAATCCTGGCCTTGGAGGGTGGGACTCTAGTACATTTCTGAGCAACAGGCCCAAAGTCCTGGCAAGAGCAATATTTAAATATACTTTACTGTCTGTTGTTCACAGAAATGTTTTTGTTGCTCTTTTCATCCTGATTGATGCCAGTAGTGGTTTTATTAACATGTCCTAATATTACCTATGATCAAAGACTGTCAACCATTGATTAGGCTAATTGATTCATGCCATAAGACAGCAAATTTCAAGAACATGCTTTAAATAACCAACAACCAGTACCTTACACTTGGAGCCCCCTAGGAATGTTTTGAGGTTTATCACTTCTTATCGTCTTGTGTTGTTCTGTGTGTGAGAGGTGAAGGTGACAGGTTACAGAGCCATGTTATTGTACCTTGTTCTGCAATCTCAATCTCGCGACGACCAAATTCGGCCTGTTTGATGTTCTTCACACAGAAGTCACTGGTGCCCTTGGAGTTGAGCTGTGTTTTGTCCCGTGGTGAAGTCTCATCGTCAGAGCTGTCTGTGTAGGATGCAGCTGGGAAAGGAGACAGAGAGGGGAAAGTCAGCAAGAAAGGGTCAAGCAATCCATACGTAGCTATGTATGCATGTGTGTGTGTGTGTTTGTGTAGTACCGGAGCTGTAGCTGTCCGTGGATGACTGAGAGATGGATCGAGACAGCGAGCGTCGGCCAGCCTTGGTAGGGAACCTGCTGAACTCCTGCTTGTCTTCCACAAACTGGATTTGCTGAAGGTGCAAAAAAAGGGTACAATTTAGACAAGGGCTGACCCCATTTAGTCTACTGGTCGATTGTTTGGCCGATAGGCTGTTGGTTGACCGAAAGTTCATTAGTCGAGCAGTAGCGAAAAAATTATAATAATTATAATTCATGGTGTACAAGACACCAGTCTGATTCACGCTTGTCTGAGTAGACTAATCCATTGTGGAGGCAGTGGGGATGGCACGTACTACAGCAATTCTATTGTTATATGACGTAAGAACAATAGTGCAACACTAATAAAAATATGATTTTATAACAAATGTGTTTTCTCCTGCGTTGGATAGTCGTCGCTGTCCACGGTTCTGAAACACATCAGTTGAATTGGCGCCTTTTCCTAGACCATGTTGCTATGTGCATGATAGCAAAGTTAAACAGCATATTGGTGTTGAGAACAACACGGCGGAGGCAGCAGAATAAGGAGACAAGAAACAGCCCTTGCCTTACTGCCTAAGAAAAGTGAGGAAACACCAACTTAATTAGGTCTAGAATCAATAGCCGAACTGATAAATGTGCCTGGCTTTATAAATAATCCATATACACAATCTGTCAAAAGTTTTAGAACACCTAATCATTCAAGGGTTTTTCTTTATTTTTTTACATTGTAGAATAGTGAAGAGATCAAAACTATGAAATAACACATATGTAATCACGTAGTAACCAAAGAAGTCTGAAACAAAATCTAAATATATTTTAGATTCTTCAAATAGCCACCCTTTGCCTTGATGACAGCTTTGCACACTCTTGGGATTTTCTTAACCAGCTTCATGAGGTAGTCACCTGGAATGCATTTCAATTAACAGGTATGCATTCTTAAAGTTAATTTGTGGAATTTCTTTCCTTAATGCATTTGAGCCAATCAAATCAGTTTTGTTGTGACATGGTAGGGGTGTTATACAGAAGATAGCCCTATTTGGTAAAAGACCAAGTCCATATTATGGCAAGAACAGCTCGAATAAGCAAAGAGAAATGACAGTCCATCATTACTTTAAGACATGAAGGTCGGTCAATCCGGAACATTTCAAGAACTTTGAAAGTTTCTTCAAGTGCAGTCTCAAAAATCAATCACCACCTTCCGGAGACACCTGAAACCCCACCTCTTTAAGGAATACCTAGGATAGGATAAAGTAATCCTTCTAACCCCCCCCCCCCCTTAAAAGAGTTAGATGCACTATTGTAAAGTGGTTGTTCCACTGGATATCATAAGGTGAATGCACCAATTTGTAAGTCGCTCTGGATAAGAGCGTCTGCTAAATGACTTAAATGTAAAAATGTTTAAAAAAATCATCAAGCGATATGATGAAACTGGCTCTCATGACGACAGCCACAGGAAAGGAAGACCCAGAGTTACCTCTGCTGCAGAGGATAAGTTCATTAGAGTTACTAGCCTCAGAAATTGCAGCCCAAATAATTTCTTCAGAGTTCAAGTAACAGACATCTGAACATCAACTGTTCAGAGCAGACTGCGTGAATCAGGCCTTTATGGCCGAATTGCTGCAAAGAAACCACTACTAAAGGACACCAATAAGAAGAAGAGACTTGCTTGGGCCAAGAAACACAAGCAAATGGACATTAGACCAGTGGAAATCTGTCCTTTGGTCTGGACTCCAAATTGCAGATTTTTGGTTCCAACCGCCATGTCTTTGTGAGACGCGGTGTGGGTGAACAAGATGATGTCCGCATGTGTATTTCCCACCGTAAAGCATGGAAGAGGTGGTGTGATGGTGCTTTGCTGGTGACACTGTCTGTGATATATTTAGAATTCAAGGCACAATTAACAAGCATGGCTACCACAGCATTCTGCAGCGATACGCCATCCCATCTGGTTTGTGCTTAGTGGGACTATAATTTGTTTTTCAACAGGACAATGACCCAACATACCTCCAGGCTGTGAAAGGGCTATTTGACCAAGAAGGAGAGTGATGGAGTGCTGCATCTGGCCTCCACAAATCACCCGACCTCTCCCCTATTGAGATGGTTTGAGATGAGTCGGACCGCAGAGTCAAGGAAAAGCAGCCAACAAGTGCTCAGCATATGTGGGAACTCCATCAAGACTGTTGGAAAAGCTGGTTGAGAGAATGCCAAGAGTATGCAAAGCTGTCATCAAGGCAAAGGGTGGCTATATTTGAATAATCTAAAATATAAACATGTTTAACACTTTTTTGGTTACTACATGATTCCATAGTTTTGATGTCTTCACTATTATTCTACAATGTAGAAAATAGTAAAAATAAAGAAAATCCTTGTTCTAAAACTTTTGACAGGTAGTGTATATCTACAGAAATAAGACAGATACTGTTAATGTTCTGTGGTGGTCGCTGCAGCAGGGAGGAGAGAGAGAGAGACAACGGGTGCTAGTCAGTCATTCGCTGTCATTTTTTTTAACACAGCGCAGAAAGTCTGAGCCAGGCCCGGCACAATCATATCAATTGCGGTCCGACTCCCCCTAGTCATTTTTGTGTCTTAATAATTTCATTAAACAGTGTGCTTAAAGCATCAGACAAGCTCAGTGCATACAGCTGATTTGATTAAAACACATAGGGTGTGTCTATTTATGG
Organism: Salvelinus namaycush; assembly: GCF_016432855.1. Lineage (NCBI taxonomy): Eukaryota > Metazoa > Chordata > Actinopteri > Salmoniformes > Salmonidae > Salvelinus > Salvelinus namaycush. The sequence goes on along the minus strand of NC_052326.1, from coordinate 27,030,682 downwards.
AAATATACACATTTTAAAATTGGTCGAAAGAACAGTCAACAAAGATTTTTTTAGTTGGGGACAGCCCTAATTTAAACATCCCCTAACTTCAATTCACTTGAAACCTGGATCAAAAAATGTAAAGATCTGGTCGCAAGAAATCACCCGATACCTATAATAGTGGTTTGTAACTAATTCAAAGCTACAGTATGTGTGATCAGGGCTGTGATGAAACAAACATACTGAGGCATAAGACAAAACATTGAACTGCAACTTGATGAGAGAATTGGTTTTGGCATTTTATTTTTCATGTAAAAGTAGTCTAAAGTCATAAATTATGAATGGATATGTATGCAAGGGGATATATTCACATCAAGCTTTGAGATATCATAAGGACTCTCTGTTCCATTCTAAGAGAACACTTGAATTTTGAATGCCTTCTCAGAAAAACCACTCTGTGTTGTGGTGTTGGAGTTGAATCAGGTATGCGATTGTGGCCTAGAGAGTGTGTAGTATAGCCTAAATACATTGACACACATCAGGATAATACTATCCTGAAATGTTGAGCTTCTATTTTTATTGCAAAATCCAAAATATACTTTTTAGTTGTGTTAACCAACAGACGTCAGTCAAAAGCCATCTTTAGTGAAGTGACAACTTTCACTTTTGCAGAGGCTTGAAATACTGAGCTGTGGTGTGGACAGCATAGAAATAAGAGTTCCACTGAACTGGCAAGGCTATTCCAAGTGCAATTTCCATGGTCTGTCCAGTCGGACAGTATTATGCTTGTCGAGGAACATGATACTGTCCATGAAATATAGACTACTGTACAAATGGTTATGGTCTCAATTGTGATGTCACAGTGTTTTTGTGTTGCAATGGAGCCCAGTTTAAAAACAACAAATCATCTCTCCAATGTACAGAGAACCTCATCTGAAGTCCAGGCCTATTTACAGCTCTCAGAACTAGCTCCCTAGCTCCGTCAACAGCACACATTCTTACAGATTCATGAGAAACACCTGACGTGTTTGAGAGGTTTCATACAAATACAGGTTTTCATACAAATACAGGTAATGTGTCATGAAGTCACGCAACACAACAATGCTAAGACAGGCAGCCACAACAGAGAGAACAGACTCCGTGTTAAAAAGAACAAGGGCTCAAAGTCCAGAGGCACTCTGCCAAAGCATGAGTAGTACAAAGAGATTAAGATTGTTTTCTTGGTTCATGTGTTGTTGTAAAGGTATACAGTATGTGTAAGAGCATTTTATTGTGTGGGATGCAGAGGTAAGTATGTGTCTCTTCTACTACTTGGCATACACAGGTTATGCTCCCTCCATTCCCTATATTTCCTTTAACTGAGGCTCAACTTGAGTCCATGGCAAGACTTAACACACTCATTTTTTCACTGTTTCTCTCTATTCTTCAGTTGGCATATTTTATTCCCCTTTATGCTATGAATAAGAATGAGTGTTTCCATTCCAGACTACAGGCAAGAGGGACTCAGCCTTCCTACTTTCTCTCTATTGCATTCAGTCAATTATCCACTGCATTTGTGTAGAGAACTGGGACAGCACAACAGAAAAATTCAGTCCACGCCCATAATCCTCTTTCAGAAAGCTTGACCTCTATCAACTGCAAACAAACAAAAACATTTCACAGCATATGCTTAGGAGAGATTGTCTCTCTCTACCTTAACCACCATAATTGAGAAAGTCCTCATTAAATGGCTGGCTGCATTGTAACTTTTCTACAATGTGACTTATATCACCTTAAGGGTGTTGAAAGCTCCCAACCTCTCCCAACAATAAACTAAGAAGAACAAAAAAAGGCTCCAAAAATGACACTAAGTTCAAATAATCTTCCTTAGCAAGGTCAGGCTGCAGAGCACAGACAGATGGTTTCTATGGAGCGGTTCTCAGACCATCCTCTCACCCTCTCTGGCCAATCTCACTCACCCTGTGTTTGTGTGCCTGTGCCATGGCTCCCGCTTGCAGCTCCATGCCTCCCACTTGCCGTACAGGTTCCATGTTCATCCCTTACCAGTGCTCAAGCTCTTCTCCTGGTTGTTACGTACAGCGCCTGTTATCCATGGTCTGTCCAGTCGGACAGTATTATGCTTGTCGAGGAACATGATACTGTCCATGAAATATAGACTACTGTACAAATGGTTATGGTCTCAATTGTGATGTCACAGTGTTTTTGTGTTGCAATGGAGCCCAGTTTAAAAACAACAAATCATCTCTCCAATGTACAGAGAACCTCATCTGAAGTCCAGGCCTATTTACAGCTCTCAGAACTAGCTCCCTAAAGGGAAATGTGTCAAAACTACTTCCTGCTCACGTCAACAGCACACATTCTTACAGATTCATGAGAAACACCTGACGTGTTTGAGAGGTTTCATACAAATACAGGTTTTCAAACAAATACAGGTAATGTGTCATGAAGTCACGCAACACAACAATGCTAAGACAGGCTTGAGATAAAACACCTCTTTCAAACTAAAGGTGCTTTAAAAGCATTATACAATCCTATACAATGACATTATGAACAGGGTTTGTTCTCTTAGCAAAAAGGTCCTACAGCTTCTTCGTTCTTTGGTAGCTACCAACGTTTTGAAAACTACAACTGTAATATTTGGATCTCTCATTAGCAGTCTGCAGTAAGCAGATAAGGTCTATGAAGGTATTACGCAACTATAATCCCTTGCATAGCCAATGCCTGCTTTGCTAACCCACTATGTCCTGCGTATGGTTACCGGGGAGGTCTAAACAGAGCCAGAGGTGAATGTGGGTGGGATAATCGCCCCAGTATTTGAAGAATCCAGTGAGAACATAAGCATATTAAACTGGGGCTGGAGGCCAGAGGGGGACACCGGATATGGTGTTAGCATGCCAGTGGGTCTTTACACAGATTGAGGGCAGTGGGACCATAAATTAACCAACTTCACATTTTGCACCAGAACATTCCCCAAACAATTGTGTCTGTATAAAGGCTAAAGCACCAATAGCAAAATGACAAAGCGCAATCATGTGAATCCAATCAATAAAGCTCTATTCAAGGTTAACACTGAGTTGACAATGGTGGAAACTAATTTAAAATGCAGCCTATTTCATAGGTCACTATTCTCAGATCATTGTAGACTTCAGAGACTGAACCACAAGGCATGCACAGAGTCACTGACGCACGCACACATATGCCTACACAGATTCAGATCATCCTCTTGATTGCAGCCCACACATTACTCAGTGTGTCTGACACAAACAGTATAATAGCAAGTATTAATATCTTAGGTTTTGTTTTTGCTGTCTAGTCGAGGCAGGACAAGTGCCAAGTTGGCAGTGTACCAGAGATTCCCGGGGTAGCAACCTATCCCTGGAGGTTGAGTCGGGGTCACACAGTTCTGGTTGAATGTGCATACCTCCACATGCAGGTGAGGACCTGGTTGGGTAGTGACAGGATACAGAGAATCACCAATGGACATGTTTATGTTTGGATTGTATCTACCACTGTCAGCACATTTTGTGCTTGTATCACATTTTATGCCTGCAGGACACTGGTTCCCAAACAAACATACTTTTTAAATATTTTTTTTACAAAGAGCCAGTGATCTCTGCATGCTTTAAATCCACCCAACCAGAGATTTGAGATGAATACCTTGCACATCAGCAGCTATAACTCTATCCTCCTCCCTAAGTCGAGGCAGGGAGGGATGGATTGGGAGGTTTCTCCACAAACTGTCTTTGGAATGCAATTCTTTTCATTCCCGCAAAGTGCACAAGACCAATCCTTTCTTAAATTCAGCCACAACAGAGAGAACAGACTCCGTGTTAAAAAGAACAAGGGCTCAAAGTCCAGAGGCACTCTGCCAAAGCATGAGTAGTACAACGAGATTAAGATTGTTTTCTTGGTTCATGTGTTGTTGTAAAGGTATACAGTATGTGTACGAGCATTTTATTGTGTGGGATGCAGAGGTAAGTATGTGTCTCTTCTACTACTTGGCATACACAGGTTATGCTCCCTCCATTCCCTATATTTCCTTTAACTGAGGCTCAACTTGAGTCCATGGCAAGACTTAACACACTCATTTTTTCACTGTTTCTCTCTATTCTTCAGTTGGCATATTTTATTCCCCTTTATGCTATGAATAAGAATGAGTGTTTCCATTCCAGACTACAGGCAAGAGGGACTCAGCCTTCCTACTTTCTCTCTATTGCATTCAGTCAATTATCCACTGCATTTGTGTAGAGAACTGGGACAGCACAACAGAAAAATTCAGTCCACGCCCATAATCCTCTTTCAGAAAGCTTGACCTCTATCAACTGCAAACAAACAAAAACATTTCACAGCATATGCTTAGGAGAGATTGTCTCTCTCTACCTTAACCACCATAATTGAGAAAGTCCTCATTAAATGGCTGGCTGCATTGTAACTTTTCTACAATGTGACTTATATCACCTTAAGGGTGTTGAAAGCTCCCAACCTCTCCCAACAATAAACTAAGAAGAACAAAAAAAGGCTCCAAAAATGACACTAAGTTCAAATAATCTTCCTTAGCAAGGTCAGGCTGCAGAGCACAGACAGATGGTTTCTATGGAGCGGTTCTCAGACCATCCTCTCACCCTCTCTGGCCAATCTCACTCACCCTGTGTTTGTGTGCCTGTGCCATTGCTCCCGCTTGCAGCTCCATGCCTCCCACTTGCCGTACAGGTTCCATGTTCATCCCTTACCAGTGCTCAAGCTCTTCTCCTGGTTGTTACGTACAGCGCCTGTTATCATGGAAATCTCCACACCAGGAGGGCAAAAGAGGGCCGTGCAATAGCCCCCACCAGCAGCCACCTGACAAATTATCTTCCCTCTCTTTTTTTCTGTGCTTTACTTGAGTTGTTTTCTGCTGTTTGCAGTATCGTCTCGGTCTGGGTGTCTTTCCCTCTCACCGTCTCTCTGCTAATGTTCTATTCCATGGATTTTTCTGCCATTGTAATCCTTGGGCTGGCAGCCTAAGCATTTTTTTTCCTTTTATTTCGGGTCGTTTAAGTCCAAACAGTCTAAAAATATGTATACTTATTTTTTTTGCAATACATTTTCAGGAATGGAATAACTCTTTCAGTGTAAACGTAAAAGGCTAAAAATCAGATTTAAAGTAAGTAAAAACGATAATGGAACTATATATATTTTTTTATAACCAAAGAGAATTGAAAATTCCCCCCAAAATCTATTTAGCCATATTGATTGTATTATGTTTGAGCAAAAAAACACAGCATTAGCCATAGCAAAATGCATAGACTTGCAGGAAACTAGCTTTAAAACTGCAAAATTTTCTCTCAGCTCCATGGCAGAATATGTATACTTGGAGGAAATTAGCTTTAAAACTGCACAAATGTATCTTAGGTCCATGGAGAAAAAGGTAGGTTTGAGGGAAATTGGCTTAATAATGTCTACACTGCCTCTAAAATGTAGCCGCGCCCCTTGCCACACCCATAACCAGAAAAAAACACTAATTTGGGGAGTATCGTGACCCTTTCCATCCAATGTAATCCTGGCAGTGGCTACTTGCTAATAGATAGTTTGAGGTTGATGGCTAATAAAAATGATGTAAAGGGAATGTTTCCATAAGCCTAAAATCACTCCAGTAGATCTGACCAGGCCCACAAATCTGGTCCAGCCTAAAAAATAATTCTGACCTACCTTACCTTATTTACACACTCACACAAACCCCCATGCACCTGCACCCCCCCCCACACACACACACACACACTAAAATGGGGTATAGCATGTAGTGGTACACACCAGAGTATGGGTTTTAGAATGAGCAGTCAGTCACTAGACATTTAATTCCCCACGGCTAATACTAATACCCGCACCTGGCCGCCAAGCCAATGGCCAATAAGTCAGCATGCTCCTCTATGCTACGATGAGGATCAGTAGTGACCTCATTACATTATAAACCATAATAAAAACGCACTGCTGCAGCAAAGGGAGCTTATATTTAAGCACGCTTCACGCTTCCCTGGGTTATATCCATCAATTAGCTTAGCAAGTGTATCAAAACGCCAAAAGTGCTAGGTCGTGAGTATTTCAGCACAAAGTTTGTGATCAATATCACTCGGATATGATGATTCTGAAAGAAAGCTTCTAAGAACAGGCTTCTGAGAACAAGCTTCTAGGTAGGCTAGATAAGGGGAATTAGCATCAGGCAGTGATGAGCTGTATTTAGCCCTCGTCAGTCAGGGGACTTCACTGTGGATGAGCCAAGGTCATCCCCTAGGGTTGCCTTCTGGATTTAGCTCACACTACGTCCTGTCACATTTGATGGACAGGTGTTCCCTTCCACTGAGCAGGGAGTTCACGCTGCCGTCTCCATGATAGATTCCATGACGCCTGCCTGAATTAATCTCCAGACAATTCGTCTGCAGAGTGTTCTGGGAAACAAGCTGATGCTGCACTCACGACTGACTATGTATGTGAACAACACAGATACACAAAAGAAAACCCTCCCCCAAAAGCAAGTAACACGGCTCAGTTGGTATACTTCCCACACCTGTAACTGGATAACACTGACCAGCGTTCCAAGAGGCAGAAACAAATGAGAGCTCAAGACCAAAACCTCTGGTTCTTGAAGGAAATCCTAGATTAACAGAAGACAAATGAAGTTTACATTTACATTTACGTCATTTAGCAGACGCTCTTATCCAGAGCGACTTACAAATTGGAAAGTTCATACATATTCATCCTGGTCCCCCCGTGGGGAATGAACCCACAACCCTGGCGTTGCAAGCGCCATGCTCTACCAACTGAGCCACACGGGACCACAGTATCAACAGTATCAACTCTGGCATGGATGAGTAATAACGTTTCTATGTCGCCAACAGCACAGCACCAACAAGTCACCTGAGGGTAAGAGTCGAGAAGCTAAAGAAGTCACTGGATCAAGAAGAATGTTAAAATAGTGACTTCACCTGTGCACATAAAGTAAAGTAAATCCCAGTTGTTTATAATCTCTCCATTGTTAGTCAATTTAGGCATCCTATCCAATGGTACACCACATGACCAAAAGTATGCTCGTCGAACGTCTCATTCAAAATCATGGGTATTACCATGGAGTTAGCCCCCCCTTTGCTGCTATAACAGCCTCAACTCTTCTGGGAAGGCTTTCCACTAGATGTTGGAGCACTGCTGCAGGGATTTGCTTCCATTCAGCCACAAGAGCATTAGTGAGGTTGGGCACTGATGTTTGGCGATTAGGACGGGCTTGCAGTCGACGTTCCAATTAATCCCAAAGGTGTTCCATGGGGTTGAGGTAAGGGCTCTGTGCAGGCCAGTCAAGTACTTCCACAACTATCTCGACATACCATTTCTGTATGGACCTCAACTTTGGGCACAGGGGCATTGTCATGCTGAAACAGGAAAGGGCCTTCCCCAAACCTTCCCCGGGCGCGAACCAGGGACCCTCTGCACACATCAACAACAGTCACCCACGAAGCATCGTTACCCATCGCTCCACAAAAGCCGCGGCCCTTGCAGAGCAAGGGGAAACCCTACTTCAAGTCTCAGAGCAAGTGACGTAACCGATTGAAACGCTATTAGCGCGTACCCGCTAACTAGCTAGCCATTTCACATCCGTTACACCTAGTCCGAACCACGAAAAACAGCCCTAGACCATTATTCCTCCTCCCAAAAATGTTACAGTTGGCACTATGAATTCGGGCACAGATTTGTCCGTCGGATTGCCAGATGGTGAAGCGTGATTCATCACTCCAGAGAAAGCGTTTCCACTGTTCCAGAGTCCAATGGCGGTAAGCTTTACACCACTCCAGCCGACACGTGGAATTGTGCATGGTGATCTTAGGCTTGTGTGCGGCTGCTCGGCCATGGAAACCCATTTCATGATGGTTCCCGACGAACAGTTCTTGTGCTGACGTTAATCCAGAGGCAGTTTGGAACTCGGTAGTGAGTGTTGCAACCAAGGCCAGACAATTTTTACGTGCTACGAGCTTTAGCACTCGTCGGTCGTTCTTTGAGTTTGTGTGTCCTACCACTTCCCGGCTGAGCCGTTGTTGGTCATAGGTGTTTCCACTTCACAATAAAAGCACTTAGTTGACCGGGGCAGCTCTAGCAGGCAGAAATTTTATGAACTGCCTTGTTGGAAAGGTAGCATTCTAAACTCAGCAACATCCTCTCACTGTCAACTGCGTTTATTTTCAGCAAACTGAACGTGTGTAAATATTTGTATGAACATAACAAGATTCAACAACTGAGACAAACTGAACAAGTTCCACAGACATGTGACTAACAGAAATTGAATAATGTCCCTGAACAAAGGGGGGGTTCAAAATCAAAAGTAACAGTATGTGGTGTGGCCACCAGCTGCATTAAGTACTGCAGGGCATCTCCTCCTCATGCACTGCACAGATTTGCCAGATCTTGCTGTGAGAGGTAACCCCAAACTTCCACCAAGGAACCTGCAAGTTCCCGGACATTTCTGGGGGGGATTGGCCCATCCCTCACCCTCCGATCCAACAGGTCCCAGAGGTGCTCAATGGGATTGAAATCTGGGCTCTTCACTGGCCATGGCAGAAAACTGACATTCCTGCCTTGTAGGAAATCAGCCATACTGCTCGTTCTGTGCGTGGTGGCATTGTCATGCTGGAGGGTCATGTCAGGATGAGCCTGCAGGAAGGGTACCACATGAGGGAGGAGGATGTCTTCCCTGTAATGCACAGCGTTGAGATTGCCTGCAATGACAACAAGCTCAGTCCGATGATGCTGTGACACACCGCCCCAGACCATGACAGACCCTCCACCTCCAAATTGATCCCGCTCCAGAGTACAGGCCTCGGTGTAACGCTCATTCCTTCGACGATAAACGCGAATCCGACCATCACCCCGGGTGAGACAAAACCGCGACTCGTCAGTGAAGAGCACTTTTTGCCAGTCCTGTCTGGTCCAGCAGCAATGGGTTTGTGCCCATAGGCGACGTTGTTGCCGGTGATGTCTGGTGAGGACCTGCCCTACAAGCCCTCAGTCCAGCCTCTCTCAGCCTATTGCGGACAGTCTGAGCACTGATGGAGGGATTGTGCGTTCCTGGTGTAACTCGGGCAGTTGTTGCCATTCTGTACCTGTCGCGCAGGTGTGATGTTTGGATGTACCGATCCTGTGCAGGTGATGTTACACGTGGTCTGCCACTGTGAGGACGGTCAGTTGTCCGTCCCGTCTCCCTGTAGCGCTGTCTTAGATGTCTCACAGTAGGGACATAGCAATTTATTGCCCTGGACACATCTGCAGTCCTCATGCCTCCTTGCAGCATGCATAAGGCACGTTCACGCAGATGAGCAGGGACCCTGGGCATCTTTCTTTTTGTGTTTTTTAGAGTCAGTAGAAAGGACTCTTTAGTGTACTACGTTTTCATAACTGTGATCTTAATTGCCTATCGTCTGTAAGCTGTTAGTGTCTTAGGGACAGTTCCACAGGTGCATGTTCATTAATTGTTTATGGTTAATTGAACAAGCATGGGAAACAGTGTTTAAACCCTTTACAAAGAAGATCTGTGAAGTTATTTGGATTTTTACCAATTATTTTTGTAAGACAGGGTCCTGAATAAGGGACATCTCTTTTTCTGAATTTTATGACGGTGCCACGTTGAAAGTCACTGAGCATTTCAGTGAGGCTATTCTACTGCCAATGTTTGGTCTATGGAGATTGCAATGGCTGTGTGCTCCATTTTATACACCTGTCTGGTACTGCTTGTAGCTGAGCAGAAACCAGAGAAAAATTGGAGCGAGAGCGAAGGCAGAGGCTCTAACATTTTTAAAATCCGCTCCTCGCTCCACTCTGCTTACATCCTCAGGTCAGCGAGGCTGAATTTAAAAGAACATTTTAGAGGCTCCCTCGGTTTGGCAGTGTATAGAAATCTTTGCATTTTTAAGCCAATTTCCTGCACTTATACACCTTTCTTCATGGAGCTGAGAGAAAATGTTGCAGTTTTAAAGCTAACTTCCTGCAATTCAATGCATTGCCATGGCTTATGCTGTGTTCTTTTGCTCAAACATAATAACAAAATCAATACTGCTAAATTAATTGTTTATGGAATTTTCAATTCACCCCGACTGTCTAGCTTTTATTTGTGATTGAGATTTAACAAAGGCTCTATGATTTTAAAATATATACGTCCATGATCTTTTCTACATACTTTATCGTTTCCCCCCCCCCAAAAAAGTTACACTGTTTGGATTTAGGCATCCCGAAAAACGCTTAAGCGGCCCGCCCCAACGATTTCAATGGCAGAATAATCTTTTTCCATTCCTGAATCAGGGATTTCAGGTAGGTTGCATGGTAAGGTCTGACAAATACAAAAATGTATTTTCCCCAATCGTACTACAAAAGGGAGAATCAGCAGCTGTAAGCTTTCATAGTGGATAAGACCACAGACTAGCCAGATTTAGGTGGGAGGAAAAGATGGGAGGAATGGGTTTCGGGGGGGGGATCAGTGACATTTGGTGCGGTAGAGCAGGGAGGGGAACAGACGGGCTGACAAAGTGTCAAGAGTAGTGAGTGGCTTTTAAGAGTAATGTGTGGCTGTATTCTCTTTAAACAAATGCAACATTGGCTCAGTTGTGTTGTATAACTTCCAACTGAACACAAACACAGAGTGAGCTAGAGCTAAAGCACACCCACACACAGCTAAGGTCAGGTCCCAGCATTACTGGTCACCCACAGTTCCTGGTCTGTCTTTCTTTCAGTTCCCTAAAAATGAATATATACACTTTACTGGAATGATAATTTCAAATAGACCAATACATGTAAACGTAACAAAAACTCTCACATTATGTCAGCTGCCCACTCTGAAACTGTATGTCGATTTCTATTGCGCCCGCTCTCTGAAGAGCCCAGAAGGCTTAATTTCCTGCTGGACCAGCGTTGCATAACGCCCACAAAATATGTGTGTGTGGTTTTTTTTGTGAGCGTGCGTATGTGTGTACACATGCATTTGAGTAACATTACACCTCCGGCTTGCGTAATATGACAGGCTGCTCCTGGGAGCTAACGCAGGAGAGAGCTCCAAGCTAATGTTTATTCAGAGGCAGAGAAAATTCTCTCTCTAATGAGATCCAATCCTAATTTTCAGAGTTAATTATTACTGTTTTCAGGAAGATTATTTCTATGACATCCATGCAAAAATGAAAGAGAGAGACCTACACACTGTTGAAAAAGAGGGGAAAAAATCCAAAACTGAGGCTTCAATGCAAAAATATAAAAAGGTAAAACATTTTATTTATGCACTATGAACTTTGCATTTAATCCTTGCATCTGAAACCGACAATATTTTTGTAATAAGGACTTTCAAAAAGCGTTGACGGCCTCCAATCATTTCTATGACATCCGTGCATAAACAAACCTATAAGCCAACAGGTTTTAGTAGCTACTAGGGCACTTTTTGTTAAGTCACTGGTGACACAGGATGTGGCACCTGCTTCTTGGCAGAGCCAGTGACGTTTATAGAGCTGCACAGCGATGTTGCGTAGGTGTTACTAATGTAGCAGATGTTACAGCAGAGCCTGAGTTGGAGAACCCAAAAACAATCCTATTAGTTCCTGACCGGTGAGAGGGAGGACTATTTCCAGTTTCTCAGCGTGTCTCCCCCACAGTACACTCTCACATAACGGAGTCGTGAATTACAACCCCTAAGCTTTATTGCAGGGATCGTGAAGGCTCTCTTAAGAATTGGCATTAATTGCAGTGCATGTAGTTCCCTTTTTGATAGACTTGCAGACACAGTTTGCTTATAGGCAAACCGAACGAGTGTGCTCACATACTCCCTTAAAAGACCTTCGCTTGAAAAATAAGAAAATCACGCCCCTTCACGGATGAAGGGGCGTAGACTTCGGCTGGTCTCGGGAAAAAATAGAGTGTGCCCGAACTGCCGAAAAAACCCTTACCGAAGGGACAAAAAGTCATCATTATATATGCACAAACTCTACCCAACTGTTTCGGCTGGGAAGCATGCGGACGCCTTTAATACCACCTTATCATGTTGTTTCAAGAAGACAGCAGACTGGTTTTCAAAATTCCAAAGGCCAACTTCCTCCTTCCTTGATGGTTTGAGAGAATGAACATTGAGAAAACTCATGTCATCAGGCATCGAAATTCCCGGCAGCATCGACAGCCATGGCCCCCTTGTGTGGCTGTAATCCATGCCGGATGGCCAAAGTTGCCGTTGTGCCCTTGGGCTGAATATATTCATCATAATTCCCTTCTCCCGGCTGCCAATCGCCCTGCACCAAAGCACCTCTCACTCACATGGTTCTCTCAGATATCTCAACTCTTATTAGGCAATGCCTGTCATGCAATCGGGTCCTTCTCACAGGCCTCACAGCTCCAAAGTAGGCTACTAGGGAAGACGGACACCTTGGGGATGCAACGGCGGTCGTCCTTCTTATTGAATTCTCAGGCGCATATTGAAGATGTTAGAAGAACTGTTCACATTTACTTAGTCAGCTAACGAGATGAGTAATGAACAGAAAACGCACTAGCCTATGTCAATCTACTATCCCCGTAGTACAGAAGTTGACCAGAAGAAATACTTCCGGCGCCGACCAAGATGGCCGCCTCGCTTCGCGTTCCTTGGAAAATATGCAGTATTTTGTTTTTTTATGTGTTATTCCTTACATTGGTACCCCAGGTAATCTTAGGTTTCATTACATACAGTCGGGAGGAACTACTGAATATAAGAGCAACGTCAACTCACCATCGTTCCAACCAGGAATATGACTTTCCCGAAACGGATCCAGTGTTTTGCCTTCCACCCAATACAATGGATCTGATCCCAGCCGGCGACCCTATGCGACGCCGAAAAAGGGGCAAACGTAGCGGTCTCCTGGTCAGGCTTCGGAGACGGGCACATCGCGCTCCACTCCCTAGCATACTACTCGCCAATGTCCAGTCTCTTGACAATAAGGTTGATGAAATCCGAGCACGGGTAACATTCCAGAGGGACATCAGAGATTGTAACGTTCTCTGCTTCACGGAAACATGGCTAACTCAAGAGACGCTAACGGAGTCGGTGCAGCCAGCTGGTTTCTTCACGCATCGCGCCGACAGAAACATACATCTTTCTGGTAAGAAGAGGGGCGGGGGGGTATGCCTTATGATTAACGAGACGTGGTCATAACAACATACAGGAACTCAAGTCATTCTGTTCACCTGATCTAGAACTCCTCACAATCAAATGTCGACCGCATTATCTACCAAGGGAATTCTCTTCGATTATAATCACAGCCGTATATATTCCCCCCCAAGCAGACACAACGATGGCCCTGAACAAACTTTATCTGACTCTTTGTAAACTGGAAACCACACACCCTGAGGCTGCATTCATCGTAGCTGGGGATTTTAACAAGGCCAATCTGAAAACAAAACTCCCTAAATTCTATCAGCATATCGATTGTGCTACCAGGGCTGGTAAAACCTTGGATCACTGCTACACTAACTTCCGCGACGCATATAAGGCCCTCCCCCGCCCTCCTTTCGGAAAAGCCGACCACGACTCCATTTTGTTGCTTCCAGCCTACAAACAGAAACTAAAACAACAAGCTCCCTCGCTCAGGTCTGTTCAACGCTGGTCCGACCAATCTGATTCCACGCTTCAAGACTGCTTCGATCACGCGGATTGGAATATGTTCCGCATTGCGTCCAACAACAACATTGACGAATATGCTGATTCGGTGAGCGAGTTCATTAGAAAGTGCATTGACGATGTCGTACCCACAGCAACGATTAAAACATTCCCAAACCAGAAACCGTGGATTGACGGCAGCATTCGCGTGAAACTGAAAGCGCGAACCACTGCTTTTAACCAGAGCAAGGTGACCGGAAACATGACGAAAACAAACAGTGTAGCTATTCTCTCCGCAAGGCAATCAAACTAGCTAAGTCCCAGTACAGAGACAAAATTGAGTCGCAATTCAACAGCTCAGACACAAGAGGTATGTGGCAGGGTCTACAGTCAATCACGGATTACAAAAAGAAAACCAGCCCCGTCGCGGACCAGGATGTCTTGCTCCCAGACAGGCTTAATAACTTTTTTGCTCGCTTTGAGGACAATACAGTGCCACTGACACGGCCCGCTACCAAAACCTGCGGGCTCTCCTTCACTGCAGCCGAGGTGAGTAAAACATTTAAACGTGTTAACCCTCGCAAGGCTGCAGGCCCAGACGGCATTCCCAGCCGCGTCCTCAGAGCATGCGCAGACCAGCTGGCTGGTGTGTTTACGGACATATTCAATCAATCCTTATCCCAGTCTGCTGTTCCCACATGCTTCAAGAGGGCAACCATTGTTCCTGTTCCCAAGAAAGCTAAGGTAACTGAGCTAAACGACTACCGCCCCGTAGCACTCACTTCCGTCATCATGAAGTGATTTGAGAGACTAGTCAAGGACCATATCACCTCCACCCTACCGGACACCCTAGACCCACTCCAATTTGCTTACCGACCCAATAGGTCCACAGACGACGCAATCGCAACCACACTGCACACTGCCCTAACCCATCTGGACAAGAGGAATACCTATGTGAGAATGCTGTTCATCGACTACAGCTCTGCATTTAACACCATAGTACCCTCCAAACTCGTCATCAAGCTCGAGACCCTGGGTCTCGACCCCGCCCTGTGCAACTGGGTCCTGGACTTCCTGACGGGCCGCCCCCAGGTGGTGAGGGTAGGTAACAACATCTCCACCCCGCTGATCCTCAACACTGGGGCCCCACAAGGGTGCGTTCTGAGCCCTCTCCTGTACTCCCTGTTCACCCACGACTGCGTGGCCATGCACGCCTCCAACTCAATCATCAAGTTTGCGGACGACACTACAGTGGTAGGCTTGATTACCAACAACGACGAGACGGCCTACAGGGAGGAGGTGAGGGCCCTCGGAGTGTGGTGTCAGGAAAATAACCTCACACTCAACGTCAACAAAACAAAGGAGATGATTGTGGACTTCAGGAAACAGCAGAGGGAGCACCCCCCTATCCACATCGACGGGTCAGTAGTGGAGAAGGTGGAAAGTTTTAAGTTCCTCGGTGTACACATCACGGACAAACTGAATTGGTCCACCCACACAGACAGCGTTGTGAAGAAGGCGCAGCAGCGCCTCTTCAACCTCAGGAGGCTGAAGAAATTCGGCTTGTCACCAAAAGCACTCACAAACTTCTACAGATGCACAATCGAGAGCATCCTGTCGGGCTGTATCAACGCCTGGTACGGCAACTGCTCCGCCCACAACCGTAAGGCTCTCCAGAGGGTAGTGAGGTCTGCACAACGCATCACCGGGGGCAAACTACCTGCCCTCCAGGACACCTACACCACCCGATGTCACAGGAAGGCCATAAAGATCATCAAGGACAACAACCACCCAAGCCACTGCCTGTTCACCCCGCTATCATCCAGAAGGCGAGGTCAGTACAGGTGCATCAAAGCAGGGACCGAGAGACTGAAAAACAGCTTCTATCTCAAGGCCATCAGACTGTTAAACAGCCACCACTAACATTTAGCGGCCGCTGCCAACATACTGACTCGACTCCAGCCACTTTAATAATGGGAATTGATGGAAATTATGTAAAAATGTACCACTAGCCACTTTAAACAATGCCACTTAATATAATGTTTACATACCCTACATTACTCATCTCATATGTATATACTGTACTCTATACCATCTACTGCATCTTGCCTATGCCGTTCTGTACCATCACTCATTCATATATCTTTATGTACATATTCTTTATCCCTTTACACTTGTGTGTATAAGGCAGTAGTTGTGGAATTGTTAGGTTAGATTACTTGTTGGTTATTACTGCATTGTCGGAACTAGAAGCACAAGCATTTCGCTACACTCGCATTAACATCTGCTAACCATGTGTATGTGACAAATAAAATTTGATTTGATTTGACCTATTAGATTGGTCAGCTTGTCGTTCTGTGCGAGAAACACATATTTCAGACTGTTGTGGGATGATAGATCCAAAATTATTACAACCACTGAACATCAAAAGAAAACTTAAAAGCAATGAGGTGTTTAGCTTAAAATGTTAAACTATTAGGCTATTTCTTCACATTATAAGCACAGCAATACGCACACGGCAGTAGGCTATAAGCGCAAATGTTCCAAAATGAAATTAGCAGGAAAACACTGTTCTCCAAAGCACACAACAAATGAGAGCGGTTTCATGACAGATATGAAAATAAGCTTTTGAAATTTAGAAAGAGGGACGATCTAAAGCAACAACTAGCACGGTTGTTAACACTTTAGACCCCAATAGAATTCTAGAATGCTGCTGTAGATTACTGAGAATTTTCAAGATAAAGCTCTTTTTCTCACACATGACAATTACAAGTTAACTTAGGTTTTAAAGAGCACAACATTTTCTTTAATGACACCTCATTCAGGTCAACAGGAATAACAGTCCTTTATTCTTCCATTGTGTACACACTATCAAAAAACGATTAACACTTAACACATTTTCTTTGTCAATGACTAAATTACTCGAAAATGTGAACAGAGGACAATAATCAGAAAGTATTTCAAAACCCACACAAGTAGGCTATTTGATTGACAACGATTCTTACTTCTGTAAAAATATACTGAACAAAAATATAAACAAACATGTAAGGTGTTGGTCCCATGTGCTGAAATAGAAGATCCCAGAAATTTTCCAGGCGCATGAAAAGGTTCTTTCTCTCAAAGTTTGAGCACAAATTTGTTTACAACCTTGTTAGCGAGCATTTCTCCTTTGCCAAGATAATCCATCACCCTGACAGGTGTGGCATATCAAGAGGCTGATTAAACAGCATGATCATTACACATGTGCACCTTGAGCTGGGGACAATGAAAAGGCCACTAAAATGTGCAGTTGTGTCACACAAAACAATGCCAGACGTCTCAAATTGTGGGAGTGTGCAAACGGCATGCTGACTGCAGGAATGTCCACCAGAGCTGTTGCCAGAGAATTGAATGTTCATTTCTCTACCATAAGCCGTCTTCAACGTAGTTTTAGAGAATTTGGCAGTACATCCAACCGGCCTCACAACCGCAGCCCCGTGCACCCACGCCAACCCAGGACCTCCACATCCGGCTTCTTCACCTGCGGGATCGTCTGAGACCAACCACCAAGACATCTGATGAAACTGAAGAGTATTTCTGTCTGTAGTAAAGCTTTTTTGTGGGGAAAAACGAATTCTGATTGGCTGGGCCTTGCTCCCAAGTGGGTGGGCCTATGCCCTCCCAGGACCACACATAGCTACGCCCCTGCCTAGTCATGTGAAATCCATAGATTAGGGGCCCAATGAATTTATTTAAAATGACTGATTTCCTTATATGAACTGTAACTCAGTAAAATCATTGAAAATGTTGCATTTTGCAATTATATTTTTAATTCAGTAGAAAAATGCAAACAACTATTCAAAGACCATTTCAAAATGTAGATAACCTCTCTCAATAAGATTTAGCACAGATTAGGCCTGACACAAAATGTTGAAATAGTAGCCTACTTTGACAACAATTCAGTGAATGCAACAAGTATTAGATAGAGAATGGCTGAAGAATTGCAACATTTACCTGGCGCTAACTTTGCAAATAACACTGTTGGGTGATTTGCAAAGTCATAGTCAATCGATCAATAATACTCTTAGCAAAAAAAATTTATCTTTAATATATTATCTTTAGGAACTATAAGAATAGAAAGGTTCAGAACTTTTGTGAAACATCACAGCTGAAAAATATATGGCAAATAGAAATCAAAACTGGATGGTGTTCAGCGATAGATGGGAGAGGTTGTGTGGAGCTGAAGAGTAAGACAAAAAATAAGATAACTAATGTAAAATATACTGTCTGTAAAATGTATATACAGTGCATTCAGAAAGTATTCAGACCCCTTGGCTTTTTTCACGTTGTTACGTTACAGCCTTATTCTAAAATGAATCAAAAAATAGTTCCCCCCTTCAATCTACACACAATACCCCACAATGACAAAGCAAAAACGGATTAAGAAATGTTTGCAAATTTACATACATTTTTAAAAATATCACATTTACATGAGTATTCAGACCATTTACTCAGTACTTTGTGGACACACCTTTGGCAGTGATTACAGACTCCAGTCTTCTTGGGTATGATGCTACAAGCTTGGCACACCTGTATTTGTGGAGTTTCTCCCATTCTTCTCTCAAGCTCTGTCAGGTCGGATGGGGAGCGTCGCTGCACAGCTATTTTCAGGTCTCTCCAGAGATGTTCGCTCGGGTTCAAGTCCGGCCTCTGGCTGGGCCACTCAAGGACATTCAGAGACTTGTCCCGAAGCCACTCCTGCATCGTCTTGGCTGTGTGCTTAGGGTCATTGTCATGTTGGAAGGTGAACCTTCGCCACAGTCTGATGACATGAGCACTCCAGAGCAGGTTTTCATCAAGGATCTCTCTGTACTTTGCTCCGTTCATCTTTCCCACGATCCTGACTAGTCTCCCAGTCCATGCCACTTAAAAACATCCCCAGAGCATGATGCTGCCACCACCATGCTTCACCGTAGGGATGGTGCGAGGTTTCCTCCAGACACAACGCTTGGCATTCAGGCCAAAGAGTTCAATCTGGTTTTCATCAGACCAGAGAATCTTGTTTCTAATGGTCTGAGAGTCCTTTAGGTGCCTTTTGGCAAACCCCAAGAGGGCTGTTATGTGCCTTTTATTGAGGAATGGCTTATGTCTGGTCACTCTACCATAAAGGCCTGATTGGTGGAGTGCTGCAGAGATGGTTGTCCTTCTGGAAGGTTCTCCCATCTCCACAGAGGAACTCTGACAGAGCTCCAGAGTGACCATTCGCTTGATCACCTCCCTGACCAAGGCCCTTCTCCCCCCGATTGCTCAGTTTGGCCGGGCGGCCAGCTCTAGGAAGAGTCTTGGTGGTTCCAAACTTCTTTCATTTAAGAAGGGAGGCCACTGTGTTCTTGGGGACCTTCAATGCTGCAGAAAGGGTCTGAATACTTATGTAAATAAGGAATGTTTTTTAATTTTTTATACATTTCCAAAGATGTGTCATTATGGGGTATTGTGTGTTGTGTGTAGATTGCTGAGGATTTTTTAAGGCCATTTTAGAATACGGCTGTAATGTAACAAAATGTGGAAAAAGTCAAAGGGTCTGAATACTTTCTGAAGGCAAAGTATAAAACACATACACGCAATAACTGTTCAGTGT
This sequence comes from Salvelinus namaycush, assembly GCF_016432855.1. Lineage (NCBI taxonomy): Eukaryota > Metazoa > Chordata > Actinopteri > Salmoniformes > Salmonidae > Salvelinus > Salvelinus namaycush. Next base: position 27,011,474 of record NC_052326.1, on the reverse strand, counting down.
CAATAAAAGATTTGTAGGACAAATTCATATCTCACACTGTCATTTTTGTGTTTGCATTTAGTCTACAACATGTCATGGAACTTCTGGAAGAAGCAAGGCCCCATCCTGCAAAGTTGCACAGAATACAGAGCACCCAAATGAGGTTTCTACCCATCTCCCACTCTTTGCCCTGCGTCCACTCCGGATGCACACCACACCCTCCCTTGCGCCCTTCAAACTTAATCTGCTTTCAAATGACGTACAACTCAGTCCACATGCCCTGGTGCCACACTCTTGGTTCCCCTCTTCCTGCCACTGTAGCCATATCACAAAGGTTCACATTTAAAAATGACCAGCGCCTGTGGTTTCTGGGAAAAGGACTTTGCAGGGCCCCCCACACAATGTATGCATTTATGATGGCAATGTTGAGCATCCCCCAAAACACATACTTCAACCATTTTCTGCCTGTGTACACAACATTGTAATAGCTCCTCAGTGAGTCTAGATGATCAACCCCACCCATTTTCTTGTTGGAACCATTACAAGCTCCGGAACAGATATACAGTTGAAGTCGGAATTTTATATACAGGTTGGAGTCAATAGTTTTTCAAACACTCCACAAATTTCTTGTTAACAAACTATAGTTTTGGCAAGTCGGTTAGGACATCTACTTTGTGCATGACAAGTAATTTTTCCAAAAATTGTTTACAGACATATTATTTCACTTAGAATTCACTGTATCACAATTCAAGTGGGTCAGAAGTTTACATATACTAAGTTGACTGTGCCTTTAAACAGCTTGGAAAATAAGAGAAAATTATGTCCTGGCTTGTAGACCTCCACAAGTCTGGTTCATCCTTGGGAGCAATTTCCAAATGCCTGAAGGTACCACCTTCATCTGTACAAACAATAGTACGCAAGTATAAACACCATGGGACCACGCAGCCTTCATACCGCTCAGGAAGGAGACGCGTTGTCTCCTAGAGATGAACGTACTTTGGTGCGAAAAGTGCAAATCAATCCCAGAGCAACAGCAAAGGACCTTGTGAAGATTCTGGAGGAAACAGGTACAAAAGTATCTATATCCACAGTAAAACGAGTCCGATATCGACATGACCTGAAAGGCCGCTCAGCAAGGAAGAAGCTACTGCACCAAACCCGCATAAAAAAGCCAGACTACTTTTTGGAGAAATGTTCTCTGGTCTGATGAAACAAAAATAGAACTGTTTGGCCATAATGACCATCGTTATGTTTGGAGGAAAAGGGGGGAGGCTTGCATGCCTAAAAACACCATCCCAACCGTGAAGCACCACCACAACAGCATCATGTTGTGGGGGTGCTTTGCTGTAGGAGGGACTGGTGCACTTCACAAAATAGATAGAATCATGAGAAAGGAAAATTGTGTATATATTGAAGCAACATCTCAAAACATCAGTCAGGAAGTTAAAGCTTGGTCGCAAATGGGTCCTCCAAATGAACTATGACCCCAAGCATCAAATCAAATTTTATTTGTCACATACACATGGTTAGCAGATGTTAATGCGAGTGTAGCGAAATGCTTGTGCTTCTAGTTCCGACCATGCAGTAATATCTAACAAGTAATCTAACAATTTCACAACAACTACCTTATACACACAAGTTTAAACGAATGAATAAGAATATGTACATATAAATATATGGATGAGCGATGGCCGAACGTCATAGGCAAGATGCAGTAGATGGTATAGAGTACAGTATATACATATGAGATGAGTAATGTAGGGTATGTAAACATTATATAAAGTGGCATTGTTTAAAGTGGCTAGTGATACATTTATTACATTCAATTTTTATTCGTAAAGTGGCTAGAGATGAGTCAGTATGTTGGCAGCAGCCTCTCAATGTTAGTGATGGCTGTTTAACAGTCTGCTGGCCTTGAGATAGAAGCTGTTTTTCCAGTCTCTCGGTCCCCGCTTTGATGCACCTGTACTGACCTCGCCTTCTAGATGATAGCGGGGTGAACAGGCAGTGGCTCGGGTGGTTGTTGTCCTTGATGATCTTTTTGGCCTTCCTGTGACATCGGGTGGTGTAGGTGTCCTGGAGGGCAGGTAGTTTGCCCCCGGTGATGCGTTGTGCAGACCTCACTACCCTCTGGAGAGCCTTGCGGTTGTGGGCGGAGCAGTTGCCGTACCAGGCAGTGATACAGCCCGATAGGATGCTCTCGATTGTGCATCTGTAAAAGTTGAGTGTTTTGGTGACAAGCCAACTTGAGGCTGAAGAGTCACCACGCTGTCTGTGTGGGTGGACCATTTCAGTTTGTCCGTGATGTGTACGCCGAGGAACTTAAAATGTCCACCTTCTCCACTACTGTCCCGTCGATGTGGATAGGGGGCTGCTCCCTCTGCTGTTTCCTGAAGTCCACGATCATCTCCTTTGTTTTGTTGACATTGAGTGCGAGGTTATTTTCCTGCCACCACACTCAGAGGGCCCTCACCTCCTCCCTGTAGGCCGTCTCGTCGTTGTTGGTAATCAAGCCTACCACTGTAGTGTCTTCTGCAAACTCGATGATTGAGTTGGAGGTGTGCATGGCCACGCAGTCATAGGTGAACAGGGAGTACAGGAGAGGGCTGAGAACACACCCTTGTGGGGCCCCAGTGTTGAGGATCAGCGGGGTGGAGATGTTGTTTCCTACCCTCACCACCTGGGGGCGACCCGTCAGGAAGTCCAGGACCCAGATGCACAGGGCGGAGTCGAGACCCAGGGTCCCAGGGTCTCGAGCTTAATGACGAGTTTGGAGGGTACTATGGTGTTAAATGCTGAGCAGTAGTCGATGAACAGCATTCTTACATAGGTATTCCTCTTGTCCAGATGGGTTAGGGCAGTGTGCAGTGTGATTGCGATTGCATACTTCCAAAGTTTTGGCAAAATGGCTTAAGGACAACAAAGTCAAGGTATTGGAGTAGCCATCACAAAGCCCTGACCTCAATCCCATAGAAGATTTGTGGGCAGAACTGAAAAAGCGTGTGCGAGCAAGGAGGCCTACAAACCTGACTCCGTTACACCAGCTCTGTCAGGAGGAATGGGCCAAAATTCACCCAACTTATTGTGGGAAGCTTGTGGAAGGCTACCCAAAACATTTGACCCAAGTTAAACAATTTAAAGGCAATGCTACCAAATACTAATTGAGTGCATGTAAACTTCTGACCCACTGGGAATGTGACGAAAGTAATAAAAGCTTAAATAAATAATTCTCTCTATTATTCTGACATTTCACATTCTTAAAATAAAGTGGTGATCCTAACTGACCTAAAACAGGGAATATTTACTAGGATTAAATGTCAGGAATTGTGAAAAACTGAGTTAAAATGTATTTGGCTAAGCTGTATGTAAACTTCCGACTTCAACTGTAAGTTCCTACCACTTAAAAACAACTACAAAACCCCTGCCACTGTCACTTTAGTCCCAGGCTGTGTGGTACAAGGGTGAATGGTGAGACTTGGGGCAGACACACTCCATGGAAACATGGCTCCCCTCTCAGGTTTACTCTCTCTCTCTCCCCCTCTCTCGCCACTCTCCTCTCACTCCACTATCCCTCCAATCATCTCGAACTCCTCTTCCTCCCTGCCTTTTGCTGCTGAGCCCTGACTCTCCTATTTCCCTGGCCTAGAGGAACAGAGTACCAGAGGGGGAGGAGAGGAGCAACAAATAGGACACAACAGTTTCCAAATGAATTGTGTCGGTAGAAACAGGACAAAACAAGCAACTTGTTAGCTGGCTATGTAAACAAATATCCAACTCATCATATGAGGTCCACCGCGCAGGCATCTTCCCTAAAACAACAACTAAGCTGTCAAATCACAGGAAACGAGACAATGAATATCTGCACCTGTCAAACATGACAATCCACAACCTAAGCCCAACAGATAAACACAAAATTACTCTAGCCTTCATTTCGGTGGATAGTTAGCTGGTTGTCTGTATGGCTAGCTAGTGAAAGTGACAGCGGAACTTGATGCTTCGTGAGGGCAGCTCAAATTTACTGCTACACACAACTTTTCTTGCCAGACAGACTTACTAGCTTGCAAGTAGCTTTGGCTATTTCCATAGGAATTACATCGGTAGAAACAAAAGAAACAACTAGTTAGCTGACTATATACACAACTAAACACCGCAACTATTTCCATGAGACAGAGAGCAATCATGCGAGCTCCACCGCTGATGTGCTCGCCTGTTCCAATATATATTATATATTATATATATATGTTCCAATATATATAATGGCATGACAGAACTTGCTAATCTGAGAGCTAAAGTTTCTCCAAGTTTCACAGCATCCAACATCGACAACACCCAACATACAGTACCAGTCAAAAGTTTGGACACACCTAGTCATTCAAGAGTTTCTAATTTTTTTACTATTTTCGACATTGTAGAATAATAGTTTAGACATGAAAACTATGAAATGACAGCTTTGCACACTCTTGGCATTCTCTCAATCAGCTACATCTGGCATGCTTTCCCAACAGTCTTGAAGGAGTTCCCACATATGCTGAGCACTTATTGGCTGCTTTTCCTTCACTCTTGTCCAACTCATCCCAAACCATCTCAATTGGGTTGAGGTCAGGTGATTGTGGAGGCCAGGTCATCTGATGCTGCACTCCATCACTCTCCTTCTTGGTCAAATAGTCCTTACACAGCCTGGAGGTATGTTGGGTCATTGTCCTGTTGAAAAACAAATGATAGTCCCACTACGCGCAAACCAGATGGGATGGCGTATCGCTGCAGAACGCTGTGGTAGCCATGCTGGTTAAGTGAGTCTTGAATTCTAAATAAGTCAGTCAGTGATCGTCATTGTCACCAGCTAAGCACCCCCACACCATCAAACCTCCTCCTCCATGATTCACGGTGGAAAATACACATGCGGAGATAATCCGTTCCCCTACTCTGCGTCTCACAAAGACGCCGTTGGAACCAACAATCTTAAATGTGGACTCAGACCAAAGGACAGATTTCCGAAGGTCTAAAGTCCATTGCTAGTGTTTCTTGGCCCAAGCAAGTCTCTCCTTATTATTGGTGTCCTTTAGTAGTGGTTTCTTTGCAGCAATTCGATCATTAAGGCCTGATTCATGCAGTCTCCTCTGAACAGTTGATGTTGAGATCTCTGTGAAGCATTTATTTGGGCTGCAATCTGAGGTGCAGTTAATTGCCGATGTCGGAGGCTGGTAACTCTATTGAACGTATCCTTTGCAGCAGAGGTAACTATAGGTCTTCCTTTCCTGTGGAGGTCCTCATGAGAACCAGTTTCATCATAGCGCTTGGCGGTTTTTGCGACTGCACTTGAAGAAACATTCAAAGTTCTTGAAATGTTCTGAATTGACTGACCTTCATGTCTTAAAGTAATGATGGACTGTTGTTTCTCTTTGCTTATTTGAGCTGTTCTTGCCATAATATGGACTTGGTCTTTTACCAAATAGGGCTATCTTCTGTATACCCCCCTACCTTGTCACAACACAACTGATTGGCTCAAACACATTAAGAAGGAAAGAAATTCAACAAATTAACTTTTAACAAGGTACACCTGTTAATTGAAATGCATTCCAGGTGACTACCTCATGAAGCTGGTTGAGAGAATGCAAAGTGTGCAAAGCTGTCATCCAGCCAAAGAGTGGCTAATTTGAACAACGTCAAATATAAAATATATTTTGATTTGTTTAACACTTTTTTGGTTACTACATGATTCCATATGTGTTTTGATGTCTTCACTATTATTCTACAATGTATAAAATAGTAAAAATAAAGAAAAACCCTTGAATGAGTAGGTGTGTCCAAACCTTTGACTGGTACGTATATCTTATTTCACTCACCTCGACATCATCACTTTTCAAAGTGAAAGGATGTGTCCGAATCACCAACCAACATAGATATAGGCTCTTTCCACCTCATCACATCATTTCCGGTCACAAATTGTAGACTTGTTTACGTGCTGCTGTGCGTTTTGTTGCTAACCTTACTTTGCTACCTGCCAACTTTACAGTTTTTACTTTTTAATTACCGTTTATATTTTTAGTTTCTCCCTCGCTCTACTTTTTTCATTCAACTTTTTCACTCTGGACATGGTTCGTCAGGACCTCCACCAGCCGAAGCTAAGTAGTAACATTAACATTATGCCTTCTAATTGCAGTCGCTGTACTCATAATATACAGGAGAACGATCGCCTTACGGCGAGGATAGCTGTGCTGCAAGCCCAGCTTCAGACGCAATCGTTAGGCAAGGGTAATTTAAGTGTAGGAAAGGATGAAACAGCATCTGTGCACCAGTAAGTACAGATAGTACTATAAATCCCCTCGCACAGTCCCCGCACCCGGACAACTTTCTCATGGCTTCTGGAAGGAAATGCTGTAGGAATGCTCAACCGGTGTCGCTCATTCAGCCGACAGAAACTTTCAACCCGTTCTCCCCATTAAGCAGCGACTCGGAGTCAGAGGCCGAGCCTTCTCTGGTGTCTACTCCTCCCATCACCAAGCGCAACATAGCTTCAGCGTGTAAATCAGCTACAAAGATGTGTCGGCATCGAGTAATTGTCTCTGGCCCCCTCCCAGTTAGGGGTAGCGATGAGCTCTACAGCAGAGTCTCACAACTCAATCGCTGGTTGAAAACTGTTTTCTGCCCCTCCCAAAAGATATAATTTGTAGATAATTGGCCCTGTTTCTGGGACTCACCCACAAACAGGACCAAGCCTGACATCCTAGCTGGAGGGGTGCTCTCATCTTATCTACGAACATAGACAGGGATCTAACTCCCCTAGCTCCAAAATGAAATAGGGTGCAGGTCAGGCAGCAGGCTGTTAGCCAGCCTGCCAGCTTAGTTCAGTCTGCCACTAGCACCGTCAGTGTAGTCAGCTCAGCTATCCCCATTGAGACCGTGTCTGTGCCACGACCTAGGTTGGGCAAAACTAAACATGGCGGTGTTCGTCTTAGCAATCTCACTGGAATAAAGACCTCCTCCATTCCTGCCATTATTGAAAGAGATTGTGATACCTCACATCTCAAAATAGGGTTACTTAAATGTTAGATCCCTTACTTCCAAGGCAGTTATAGTCAATGAACAAATCACTGATCATAAATCTTGATGTGATTGGCCTGACTGAAACATGGCTTAAGCCTGATGAATTTACTGTGTTAAATGAGGCCTCACCTCCTGGTTACACTAGTGACCATATCCCCCGCGCATCCCGCAAAGGCGGAGGTGTTGCTAACATTTATGATAGCAAATTTATATTCACAAAAAAACAAAACGTTTTTGTCTTTTGAGCTTCTAGTCATGAAATCTATGCAGCCTACTCGATCACTTTTTATAGCTACTGTTTACAGGCCTCCTGGGCCATATACAGCATTCCTCACTGAGTTCCCTGAATTCCTGTCGGACCTTGTAGTCATGGCAGATAATATTCTAATTTTTGGTGACTTTAATATTCAAATGGAAAAGTCCACAGACCCACTCCAAAAGGCTTTCGGAGCAATCATCGACTCAGTGGGTTTTGTCCAACATGTCTCCGGACCTACTCACTGCCACAGTCATATACTTTGGACCTAGTTTTGTCCCATGGAATAAATGTTGTGGATCTTAATGTTTTTCCTCATAATCCTGGACTAATCGGACCATTTTATTAAATTTGCAATCGCAACAAATAATCTGCTCAGACCCCAACCAAGGATCATCAAAAGTCGTGCTATAAATTCTCAGACAACCCAAAGATTCCTAGATGCCCTTCCAGACTCCACCTACCCAAGGATGTCAGAGTACAAAAATCAGTTAACCACCTAACTGAGGAACTCAATTTAACCTTGCGCAATACCCTAGATGCAGTTGCACCCCTAAAAACTAAAAACATTTGTTATAAGAAACTAGCTCCCTGGTATACAGAAAATACCCGAGCTCTGAAGCAAGCTTCCAGAAAATTGTAATGGAAATGGCGCCACACCAAACTGGAAGTCTTCTGACTAGCTTGGAAAGACAGTACTGTGCAGTATCGAAGAGCCCTCACTGCTGCTCGATCATCCTATTTTTCCAACTTAATTGAGGAAAATGAGAACAATCCAAAATCTCTTTTTGATACTGTCGCAAAGCTAACTAAAAAGCAGCATTCCCCAAGAGAGGATGGCTTTCACTTCAGCAGTGATAAATTCATGAACTTCTTTGAGGAAAAGATAATGATCATTAGAAAGCAAATTACAGACTCCTCTTTAAATTTGCGTATTCCTCCAAAGCTCAGTTGTCCTGAGTCTGTACAACTCTGCCAGGACCGAGGATCAAGGGAGACAATTAAGTGTTTTAGTACTATATCTCTTGACACAATGATGAAAATAATCATGGCCTCTAAACTGTCAAGCTGCATACTTGACCCTATTCCAACTAAACTACTGAAAGAGCTGCTTCCTGTGCTTGGCTCTACTATGTTGAACATAATAAACGGCTCTCTATCCACCGGATGTGTACCAAACTCATTAAAAGTGGCAGTAATAAAGCCGCTCTTGATAAAGCCAAACCTTGACCCAGAAAATATAAGAAAACTATCGGCCTATATCGAATCTCCCATTCCTCTCAAAAAATGTTGAATAAGCTGTTGCGCAGCAACTCACTGCCTTCCTGAAGACAATGTATACGAAACGCTTCAGTCTGGTTTTAGACCCCATCATAGCACTGAGACTGCACTTGTGAAGGTGGTAAATGACCTTTTAATGGCGTCAGACCGAGGCTCTGCATCTGTCCTCATGCTCCTGGACCTTTGTGCTGCTTTTGATACCATCAATCACCACATTCTTTTGGAGGGATTGCGCAGAAAAAATAATCCATGCTCTTGTCACTTCTAGGTTAGACTTTCCGGCTACCCGGATAAAGCACTAAATAAAACTTCAGTTAGTGCTAAACACGGCTGCTAGAATCTTGACTAGAACCAAAAAATTTGATCATATTACTCCAGTGCTAGCCTCTCTTCACTGGCTTCCTGTTAAGGCAAGGGCTGATGTCAAAGTTTTACTGTTAACCTACAAAGCATTACAATGGCTTGCTCCTACCTATCTTTCCAATTTGGTCCTGCCGTACATACCTACACGTACGCTACGGTCACAAGACGCAGGCCTCCTTACTGTCCGTAGAATTTCTAAGCAAACACCTGGAGGCAGGGCTTTCTCCTATAGAGCTCCATTTTTATGGAATGGTCTGCCTACCCATGTGAGAGACGCAGACTCGGTCTCAACCTTTAAGTCTTTATTGAAGACTCCTCTCTTCAGTAGGTCCTATGATTGAGTGTAGTCTGGCCCAGGAGTGTGAAGGTGAACGGAAAGGCACTGGAGCAACGAACCGCCCTTGCTGTCTCTGCTTTGCCGGTTTCCCTCTCTCCACTGGGATTCTCTGCCTCTAACCCTATTACAGGGGCTGAGTCACTGGCTTACTGGTGCCTCTTTCATGCTGTCCCTAGGAGGGGTGCGTCACTTGAGTGGGTTGAGTCACTGACGTGATCTTCCTGTCCGGGTTGGCGCCCCCCCTTGGGTTGTGCCGTGGCGGAGATCTTTGTGGGCTATACTCGGCCTTGTCTCAGGATGGTAAGTTGGTGGTTGAAGATATCCCTCTAGTGGTGTGGGGGCTGTGCTTGGCAAAGTGGGTGGGGTTATATCCTGCCTGTCTGGCCTTGTCCGGCGGTATTGTCAGACGGTGCCACAGTGTCTCCCGACCCCTCCTGTCTCAGACTCCAGTATTTATGCTGCAGTAGTTTGTGTCGGGGGGCTAGGGTCAGTTTGTTATATCTGGAGTGCTTCTCCTGTCTTATCCGGTGTCCTGTGTTAATTTAAGTATGCTCTCTAATTCGCTCTCTTTCTCTCCCTCTCTAGGACCAGGCCTTAGGACTACCTGGCCTGATGACTCATTGCGGTCCCCAGTCCACCTGGCCGTGCTGCTGCTCCAGTTTCAACTGTTCTGCCTGCGGCTATGGAACACTGACCTGTTCACCGGACGTGCTACCTGTCCCAGACCTGCGGTTTTCAACTCTCTAGAGACAGCAGAAGCGGTAGAGATACTCTTGATGATCGGCTATGAAAAGCCAACTGACATTTACTCCTGAGGTGCTGACCTGTTGCACACTCGACAACCACTGTGGTTATTATTATTTGACCCCGCTGGTCATCTATGAACATTTGAACATCTTGGCCATGTTCTGTTATAATCTCCACCTGGCACAGCCAGAAGAGGACTGGCCACCCCTCATAGCCTGGTTACTCTCTAGGTTTCTTCCTAGGTTCTGGCCTTTCTAGAGAGTTTTTCCTAGCCACCTTGCTTCTACAACTGCATTTCTTGCTGTTTGGGGTGTTAGGCTGGGTTTCTGTACAGCACTTTGTGACATCAGCTGATGTAAGAAGGCCTTTATAAATACATTTGATTGATTTCACAGTGAAGTCATGTCCGCTTCAGCGCTGTCATTTTGAGTAATGAAGTGAGAAAAAAAAAACACTGTAAAATCAAAATGATAGCATACCCTGTTTTCGGTTGATGACAACTGCCACGCGAATACGACAACAGGTTGTTGGCAAGTTAATTTTGCGATATTAACAGACATTAATGTTAAAAAACAAGGCCACAATAGTAATTTAAAGAAAGGCCAACGACGGGATCTACAGAGATAATATGACTAGGATTGTGTCTTTGAATGCTGAACAAAGAAAGAAAGTTGAGAACATGAAATAAATACTGGTTTCAATGACATATGAGGAAGTGTTTATAAAATAATCCCCTTAACATGTCTATGGTCGGAACACGGTAAGACATGACTCATAAAATGACAAAAAACTTCCAGGTTTTAAACAATTAGGTTTATGGTTAAATAGTTTCAAAATGTTGACTGCCTCCACTCAGACTGCAAGGTGGGTGATGCAGTGTGCAACAGGAACTGGCCATTCTCTCCTATCTGAACAAAGAGTGCCTCAAGTATGTTGACAAAATCAAGCATTTAGATATAAGGATCCTACATTATATTTGTCAAACATGACAGGCGTTTAGCCTATATACGTGATTTAAAGTCTCATTAAAGTTAGACTACATTTTCTGGCGTCTCCCTCCTGTCAGCATTGGTCTGGAGATGATAGACTGTTTCCAAAATACAAAGGCCATCACCTACACATCGACATGTGTTAGGTTCTAATTTTCGGAATAAATAACTCACGGACACCAGAAAAGCTTAACCAAGTTTAATTCTTCCCAAAGGGTCGATACAGCTGTATTCAGACAAAATACATTTCACACAAGCACTGATATTTAACCCTTTCTCCTAGGCTGAGTCTCCTCCACAACTGAACAGCCAATGCATCTCTGTTGCTAGACAGAACCTTAGTGATGTTTTTTTCCTCACTTCATCTAACCTGACCTCTACCCCAAAGTGCTCACTCCACCCCAACTCAAGGCTGTCATGGTTATTGATACCAGACTGTGTCTCTCCTCCTCCCAGAGGATCTCTGATGGCTAACAATTACATACACTGACATAATGTAAACGTTATACATTACCCTCTCTCCCTCAGTGACATTGTTAGTTTCTAAGATCTGAGACCATATGCTGACACATGCACATTTGTGGCCTGCTGGAGGTCATTTTGCAGGGCTCTGGTAGTGCTCCTCCTTGCACAAAGGCGGAGGTAGCGGTCCTGCTGCTGGGTTGTTGCCCTCCTACGGCCTCCTCCACGTCTCCTGATGTACTGGCCTGTCTCCTGGTAGCGCCTCCATGCTCTGGACACTACGCTGACAGACACAGCAAACCTTTTTGCCACAGCTCGCATTGATGTGCCATCCTGGATGAACTGCACTACCTGAGCCACTTGTGTGGGTTGTAGACTCCGTCTCATGCTACCACTAGAGTGAAAGCACCGCCAGCATTCAAAAGTGACCAAAACATCAGCCAGGAAGCATAGGAACTGAGAAGTGGTCTGTGGTCACCACCTGCAGAACCATTCCTTTATTGGGGGTGTCTTGCTAATTGCCTATAATTTCCACCTTTTGTCTATTCCATTTGCACAACAGCATGTGAAATTTATTGTCAATCAGTGTTGCTTCCTAAGTGGACAGTTTGATTTCACAGAAGTGCGATTGACTTGGAGTTACATTGTGTTGTTTAAGTGTTCCCTTTATTTTTTTGAGCAGTGTATATATAGCGCATCAAATTATGTGTTGTGTCATGATTCGTACCTGGTAAAAACCTTAGTATTTTGGAATATTGCACAATAGACTAACTAAATAAACCAGCGACACCATTTAGCAGATACAGGTTGTGAGCATTGTGTTTCTGATCAGTTTGACAACTGTGTTCTAATGTATTTGTCTGGCTAACATGTCACCTTCTTTCACATAATTTTCTGCTTGGTTTCGAGAGAAATGTAGCCTATTGAAAGAGAGAAATCAAACAACTCCCGCGGTCTAATAGGTCTAACTTCTAATTTCAAAGTTTTCTAATTTATGATGCATGGATTGGGATTATGTATTTTCGCTGTTATCAAAATAGCTAATGGTAAGCGCATGTGGCCAGGCAATTCTACTCGCTGTAGAGCGTGCGCTCACTAGGCTAGATGACATTAACAAGCGCGCATCTTGTACACTAAATTATGCCAGGTAAAAATGTAAGTATTCTGTGCCTTTCTCCACTGGAATAAGACTGTAGATAGTTTATTATGCATGTATGAACCATACATGCTTAATAACATGTAACACATTGACACATGAAGTCCAAAACGAGAGGTTAAAGAAATACGGTTATTTCAATCTTCTGGAACGCTTTTATAAGGTAAAGCTGTCATTTGACTCATGACTCCTGTGGGCTTTGTTGACTATGAACTTGCTTGTTTACCCGACTGTGAGACAGACTGTTTGTTCCCTTACTCGGGACTCTGACTCTCTATTGGTTATACAGACTCTTGGCCTCCCATCCTATTCTAACCACCTCTCGCCGGCTTTGTATTCATGTTACCTGATGAAATTGCTGTACAATATGATCTTTCTGCCATCTAATGCACATTCAAATGTCATAAATCAACACTGCAGAGCTCTCCCTGTCCTCTTACATGCCCTGATTGTATTACTGCTGTCTCAGCCACTGCCTGTCACCAAGGGAGTACCCCAAGGCTGGATCCTAGGCCCCACGCGCTTCTCAATTTACATCAACAACATAGCTCAGGCAGTAGGAAGCTCTCTCATCCATTTATATGCAGATGGTACAATCTTAAACTCAGCTGGCCCCTCAGATTGTGTTAAACACTCTACAACAAAGCTTTCTTAGTGTCCAACAAGCTTTCTCTGCCCTTAACCTTGTTCTGAACACCTCAAAAACAAAGGTCATGTGGTTTGGTAAGAAGATTGCCCCTCTCCCAACCGGTGTGATTACTACCGCTGAGGGTTTAGAGCTTGAGGTAGTCACCTCATAAGTACTTGGGAGTATGGATAGATGGTACACTGTCCTTCACTCAGCACATATCAAATCTGCAGGCTAAGGTTAAATCTAGACTTGGTTTCCTCTATCGTAATCACTCTTCTTTCACCCCAGCTGCCAAACTAACTCTGATTCAGATGACCATTCTACCCATGCTAGATTACGGAGATGTAATTTATAGATTGGAAGATAAGGGTGCTTTCGAGCGGCTAGATTTTCTTTCCCATTCGGCCATCAGATTTGCCACTAATGCTCCTAATAGGACACATCACTGCACTCTACACTCGGTAAACTGGTCGTCTCTGTATACCTGTTGCAAGACCCACTGGTTGATGCTTATTTATAAAACCCTTAGGCCTTGTAATGGGAATTTTAATGTTAGTGCTTTTCTTCTAACTAATTTCTGTGTTCTATTTATGTGCTGTTGTATAAACCAATCTGTGTTCATGCAAGTGGCTTACTGAACAAATCCTCACTATCAGTCACTGCAATGTGGCAGTACGCCTAGACCTTGTTTTGAGAACGAACGAAAGAGCTCTCTGTTTCAAGGTCTCAGCTTAGAGAGAAGCCTCGTGAGGTATTGGTCAGTAATATGTTATGAACCAGTATTGGCCGGTCACATGGATGAAACAAAATGATAATGATTAAATCATGCAAATATAACTTCTGTGTATAGCCATATATAAGACAACTGCTGGGACTGGCCAAGGAGAGCTTCTTATTGACATGTGTACTATGGTGCATTGAGTTGGAACCTCCCCAGCGCACTGACAAATAAAGGATGATTCATTTAAGATTGACTGAGTGTTCCTGTGTAAGAATTTCCACGACAGCCTCACTCCCACCTATGAGAAACCTACCGCATCCCTCATTCTCCACATACGGCCAGTCACATTCTGTTAAAAAGGTCCCCAAAGCACACACATCCCTAGGTCATTCCTCTGCAGCTAGCAACCGGAAAGAGCTGCAAAAAACACTCGAACTGGACCGTTTTATCTCCATCTTCATTCAAAGACTCAATCATGGACACTCTTACTGACAGTTGTGGCTGCTTCGCGTGATGTATTGTTGTCTCTAGCTTCTTACCCTTTGTGTTGTTGTCTGTGCCCAATAATGTTTGTACCATATTTTGTGCTGTTACCATGTTATGCTGCTGCCATGTTGTGTTTCTACTATGCTGTGTTGCTGCCATGCTATGTTGTTGTCTTAGGTCTGTCTTTATGTAGTGTTGTAGTGTCTCTCGTCGTGATGTGAGTTTTGTCCTATATTTTTAATCCCAGCCTCCATCCCCGCATTGGGAGGCCGTCATTGTAAATAAGAATTTGTTCTTAACTGACTTGCCTAGTTAAATAAAGGTAAAATAAATAAAAAATAATTGAAAGAAAATAAATAAATGCTTTGTCTCTGTTAACGATCAGGCAAGCGCACAGTACAGTGAGAGGCTCACTTGAAGCCTACCAGTTACATAACGCAGTAGATTCTGTCTCTGAGAGACAAACTATGAAATTCTGCTCTAAAACAACTGCTCTCACACAAAGAATGGAACTTCAACCCTGCTGAAGTATTATGAAACCAGAGATGTGTTACCTAGACTGTGACATGATGTATTATCATGATTTGACATTGGTGGAATTTTTTGTTCATTACTGTCAAGCTAGCCTACACAAACAATGTTCATTATGATATTAAAAATGCCTATGGTCTAGTAAATCTCAACAACAAAAAATGTGGCTACTTTAATTTCAGGTTGAATGAAACCTTGTGTGGAACCAGGCACAGAAAAAGCCCATACCCTACAGTGGTAATCAAGTGCATTTGAGTTAATCAGATATCAAAGATATATCCAATAACATGTAGACACAGAGCCCAGGACAAGGCAATACAAAGAGAAAAAAATAACTGATTTTTGTGGGATTGTCACAGAATTTAATCCATAAATCACAGAATTTAATCCATAAAATGGTCCTTTGGAGGAAGGATTGTTGACATATACACTACATGGCCAAATATATATGTGGACACCAGCTCGTCGAACATCTCATTCCAAAATCATAGGCATTTTAATATGGAGTTGGTCTCAGCTTTCCTGCTATAACAGCCTCCACTCTTCTGGGAAGGCTTTCCACTAGATGTTGGAACATTGCTGAGTGAGCATTAGTGAGGTCGGGCACTGATGTTGGGCGAGTAGGCCTGGCTCGCAGTCGGAATTCCAATTCATCCCAAGGTGTTTGATTGGGTTGAGGTCAGGGCTCTGTGCAGGTCTTCCACACTGATCTCGACAAACCATTTCTGTATGTAACTCGCTTTGTGCACGGGGACATTGTCATGCTGAAACAGGAAAGGGCCTTCCCAAACTGTTGCCAGCACAGAATCATCTAGAATGCCATTGTATGCTATAGCTTTAAAAATTTTACTTCAATGGAACTAAGGGACATAGCCTGAATCATGAAAAACAGCCCCAGACCATTATTCCTCCTCCACCAAACTTGACAGTTGGCACTATGGAGTCAGGCAGGTAGCATTCTCCTGGCATCCGCCAAAACCAGATTTGTCCGTTGGACAGCCAGATAGTGAAGCGTGATTCATCACTCCAGAGAACGCATTTCCACTGCTCCAGAGTCCAATGGCGGCGAGCTTTACACCACTCCAGCCGACGCTTCGCATTGCGCATGGTGATCGTAGGCTTGTGTGCTGCTGCTCGGCCATGGAAACCCATTTCATTAAGCTCCCGACTAAGTTATTGCGCTGATGTTGCTTCAAGAGGCAGTTTGGAACTCAGTAGTCAGTGTTGCACCAAGGACAGCTAATTTTTACGCGCTACACGCTTCAGCACTCTGCAATCCCGTTCTGTGAGCTTGTGTGGCCTACCACTTCGTGGCTGAGACATTGTTGCTCTTAGAGGTTTCCACTTCACAATGACAGCACATACAGTTGACCGGGGCAGCTCTAGCAGGGCAGAAATCTGACTCGTTGATGGCGCCACGTTGAAAGTCAGTGAGCTCTTTAGTACGGACCATTCTACTGCCAATGTTTGTCTATGGAGATTACATTGCTGTGTGATCTATTTTATAGACCTGTCGGCAACGGGTGTGGCAAAAATAGCCGAATCCACTAATGTTAAGGGATGTATTTGGCATTTCTGTCTAAAAGCATATTGAGAAATAACTTATGACATTTTGGCCTTACACAGGAGCATTGCGAGAAACCATAACTGTTGATCTATATGTGGCACAAACTTAATCTTGATGTAATTTGAAACCTCATTGTGTGTTCTAAAATGAGTAATACAAAATGGAAATTTAGATTCATTATATGATTTTGAAAAGTATATTACAAATATGCCCTCTTAAATTGTTCTCATATTTCAATATGTATTTCTATGGACTGTGTTTGACTGACACAAATGTACAGAGTAGGATATCTGGGACCTTTTGAGTTATGACCAAATATATATGTGGGGTGGGGGTACGGCAACTCCTGTTGCCAGTACAGAACAGCATAGCTCCGTACAGTAGAATACAGTAAATGATACTGTACTCTAGTGTGCTCTACTGTACTGTACAGCACTGCCCTGTATGGGTACAGTAAAGAAAAGTAGAGTATAGCTCAGTACATTACTGTACAGTAGAGTTTAGTACAGGGCAGTACTGTACTAACCTACACTCTACTAAACTCCACTGTACAGTACAGTACTGTAGTGACCTAGGCCTATACTCTTCTGTACTAAACTCTACTGTACTGTTGTGACCTTCACTCTACTTTTCTGTACTATACTGAACTGCACTCTACTGTGCTGTGCTGTACTGGCAATAGGATGGAGTTCAACATCCCACATATATTTGGTCATAACTCATAAAGTCCCAGAGGTCCTACTCTGTAAATGACTGTGTCTGTAAAACACAGTCCTGGCCTCCCAAGTGGCGCAGCATCCCAAATGCATACTATAGACCTGGGTTCGATCACAGGCTGTCTCGCAGCCGGCTGCAACCAGGAGACCCATGAGGCGGCGCACAATTGGCCTAGCATTGTCCGAGTTAGTGGAGGGTTTGGCCTGCCGTGATATTCTTGTCCCGTCGCGCTCTAGCGACTCCTTGTGGTGGGCTGGGCGCATGCACGCTGACTTGGGTCGCCAGCTGTACAGTGTTTCCTCTGACACATTGATGCGGCTGGCTTCCAGGTTAAGCGAGCTGTGGGTCAAGAAGCAGTGCGGCTTGGCAGAGTCGCGTTTAGGAGGACGCATGGCTCTCGACCTTCGCTTCTCCCGGGTCCGTACGGGAGTTGCAGCGACGGGACAAGACTAACTACCAATTTAATATCAAAAAATTGTGGAGAAAAAGGGTTAAAAAGTACAAAAAAAACAACAAAATAATTCCATTGAATATAAATGTGATATAAAAGTACATAATTTTCTAAATCATATAATAAAATGTACATTTAGATCTTGCATAATGAAATGTATTACTGATTTTAGAACATATTGTAATGAAACAGGCAGGGAGCAGGTCTCGAACCCTCGACCTTCTAGCCCGAGGTCCGGCGCGCTATCAACTGTGCCGCAAAAGCATGCTCGAGCGGCAGAGTCGATTTCCGCGCTTATAAACCCAGGGTCGTTACACTACTCCCTCCTTTCAAAGAGCGCGTCCTCGCGCTAGCTTGCGACTTTACGTCTTACAGGAACGCGCTCACCGGCCAAGCACACGCACTGTCGTGGATGCGAGGTCCGATCACTTCTGACACCAGTGTAATGAAACAGGCAGGGAGCAGGTCTCGAACCCTCGACCTTCTAGCCCGAAGTCCGGCGCGCTATCAACTGTGCCGCAAAAGCATGCTCGAGCGGCAGAGTCGATTTCCGCGCTTATAAACCCAGGGTCGTTACACTATTGATGTTTCAAATGACATCAACATTAAGTTCAACAGTAATGGTGTCTTGCAATGCTCCTGGGTAGGGTCAAATTGTCTTAAATATGCCAACTTTGATTATTTCTCAATATGCTTTAAAATATAAATGTCAAATATATGTCAATAAGCATTCCTCCAAAGGTCAATTTTATGGATTACATTTTGTGACAATCCCAAAAAAGTCACGTTCCTTTTTTGTTCTACTTTCATGAGGAATCGCCCCCAGACTGGCTAATGTCCACTGCCTTCTCAATGGGATCCTGAAGTTGAATTAAGTGTGCAGATGTGTTTGTTTGTGTGAAGTTTCTCCACATAAATGCATACTAGGCCTAACTGTAGCTGACAACTTGTGGCCAATAAATCTAATTAATGTAACACTGTGCCCTACTCTGGGTATATGGGGGTGGATGACGTACTTCACCAACAGTGTTCACATACAATAAATAGTACATGCATTGAAAATTAATGGTTGGACTTCAGCAGCTGCTAACGAAGTGAATATAAGTGAATTACGTTATGCTTAGAAGGGACATCCTGAAATGGGACATGATGTGATGACCACCCAGACAATAAAAGAAACCAAATCAACTCATAAGTAGCTAGTTGTTCACTAGTTAGCTACGTAATTAATGTGTCTTACCTTTTTAACAGGTTTGTGAATAGGGACAACACTGAACGCAGCAGACGACACTGACAGTTCACCCATGGTAATTTCGCTGTTCTTGCTCACGGTCATGGCTGAGTATTTTTCAGCCACGTTCTCGCTCTCCTTTACTTCTTTGCTGGCTTGTTTCAGCTCCAACTTTCCGTCCCCCGGAGTGTCCGACATTTAGATAAATAATTAAAACGTACAACAAATTAGTTAGCCCGTGGTATAGCTAACGTTAGTTAAGTTAGCTACAGAATTCGAGTTGCTCCCCACTGTTCGGTATTTTGCGGAAGAGGGGTTTTTGTGCAGCTTTAGACTGCAATTCACACGATTTAGAAACAATTCATTAACAGCCGTTTGGTGTATCAGTTGGTAATTCTATATTTACAAACTACAGTGTAGTAATTGCTGTCATAAAACGGTTCGTTGCCTGCGCAGTTCCTTCGCGTGCAGCAAGTTGTGAACGGCCTGTTTTGCCTAGCTGTCACCTGAAATTGTGGGCGGGGGATGCGCGCCTCCCCTCCCTTCGTTTGCTCAAGCATCTAGTAGTAGAGGTTGCTCTAAAAACATTGATTGGGAATCAGCTTCCCAGCCTACTCCCCAGTGGCGGATTTAGGTATAGGCGACATGGGCATACGGTCAAATCATGCAGTGTACATACAATATGTGTACAGCACAGTTCTGGCAATATTAAATCCAAAACAAAATATGTTGGAAGTTAAAAAAATGAATTCATTTTCAGAGGCATTCTTAACACATACAGAACATTTGATAATGCGGTTTCCTTTAATTTATGCAATAAAAAAGTTGCTAAAACGTTATTAAAAAGCATCTACACTCTTACAAGACTGTTACAACACAATATAAAAAACTGATGCAGGTAATTAGGCATTTGATTATTGCCCCTTTCAAATAGAATTACCATAGGAAATCATTTTTTTAAAGTCTGAAAAGCCTTAAAATAAGTGATGATAGTTACATATCATGAACCAGAGGACACAATTGATCTGTACAAAAGAAAAACTACTATTTCATATTTCTGAAGAGCATCAGGAAAGGAAGAGGGCTATCTGATCAACCACTTTGGACTTGTGGCCTATAGGATGGTGTGTTTATTGATCAAGTTCTTGTGGCACATCCAGAGATAAAAGTAACTTACATGAAACAAGGTTGCTCTGGAAGGAACTTTCTTGTAGAACTTGTGCTGTTTCTTAAAATACATTTCCTCCAGAAGCTCCCAATTGTTCTCCAGTGTTACCATGGTTACAGTATCTCTGTGTGCTAGCAACCTCTTCCCCCAGTCTGTCCTGCTCTCTACCAGACAGGGGACTTGGGCAGCTTGGGACTGGTTGGAAAGCACTGGTTGATTGATGTGTGGGACATCTGATCTTGACCCCCCCCCACGCAACCATTCTCACACAGAGACAAACACATGAGCACACACACGCCTCACAGGGCTTCTAGAGGTTATGACACACGGATCACCTGCCCGACTGTCTCCTCTCCAGCATGTGGTTGGTCCGCCTGTACCTGGAGGAAGAGGAGCGGTTGGTCAGCCTGCGTAATCACCATGCCACAACAACATGAATCTCTCCCAGGTATAAGCAGCTAAAGTGTCAAAGTATAATCCAGTCTGGGGGTTAGATTTCAATCAGACTATACCATAATCTAAATGCTCACTAATGTTGTTAGGATTTGGTCTGGGAGGTGATACTATATTATTGGTCAAAATGCATGTTTCCATCATACCAAAAGAAGCTACACAGCTGAATGTATTAGATAGCACATACATTAATTCCTGTTACAAAAGAACTGGTAAATATTTTATTGATTTATCAAATCCATCATTTTTCAAACATCTTAATTGTTTTGAATAGTTTTTTAGTTTAGTGGACACAGATTTTTCATCATGTAAAAAAATTGAAAAGATTGAAAGCCAAGTCTTTATTCATATTAAAAACAATACCAACAGAAAGATAAATGTTTAATTGTAAATACACAAACACACGTCACAAATGTGAATGATGGGCAATGAGACAGGTGGCAGTCGCAGAAAAATGTCAGCAATCATAAAAACAGAAATCATACACAAACATTATACATAGAAAACACACACAGCCTCATTCTTAATCTGTTACATGTGGTTAGCCATTACCAACTTCCCAATAAACCTTGCGTGGGCATAAATAAAACTGCTGCAAATTCAGGCTTAATGTGTGTATAATTACTATATGTTCAGCATTGGTGTTAATTGCTCTTTCTCCAAGGATGGTTGGATGTATAGCACCATGTTTAATATTTAAAATTAGGATAAATCAACCTACATTGAGGGGTGGGTCTGATCCAAGACATTCATAATATGAAGCAGCATTGACAAAGGTTAGGAAAATAAATATTTGTTTTATAGTGATCTTGTGTTAAATTCATACAGTACCTTTAAACCACTCCCATCCTAGCCCTGCAGCTGTTAAATGAACACAGGTGTTAGCAGAGATGTTTACACTACAACATGGTACAAGTTTAACAAGACAACACAACAGCAAGGAAGCAACACTGGACAAAAACAGCAACATTAACATTCTAACATTCTTCAGCTTGCAACAAGAGCTCAAACAAAGCCAAGACACATTTCAAATGACATTGGAGAACATTTTACTGAGTCAGTATCAAAGGAGGTTGGTGGCACCTTAATTGGGGAGGATGGGCTCGTGATAATGACCGGAGCAGAATAAGTGGAATGGTAACAAATACATCAAACACATGGTTTCCAGGTGTTTGATGCCATTCCATCTGCTCCGTTTCTGTTCTGGACATTATTATGAGGTGTTCTCCCCTCAGCAGCATCCTGTGGTCAGTATGTACAGCTCTATGTGAAAGAACAAGCTTTTGAACTCAGCGTGGTTTGCCAGAGACATGGTTAGGGATCAAGTGGCTGGAATACATCAAAAGAACAACAAAGGGTACACAAAAAAATATGCCCGCATCTAAAAGCACCCCTGTTTATATACTCAAAAAACAAGTACACAAAAAAACATAACTTGTAAAAAACTATACTATTCTTTGATACAAAACTACAAGGTAACCAATATAATAAAACATACAAAGATAGCAAGGATGACCGTTTTAAGAGTGCAGGGGAAATGAGTGGCTGCGGTGGACATGTGACAGAGTGAGGGGTGGAAATGGCTGCTACTTGTTGGTTAGCTGAGGGAGGCAACAGAAGTAGGTTGCCAATTAGAGTTGAGTTCAACACCTCCAAACACATCCTCTTGTTTGAGGGCACCCTGAGCCCTCACCTGCATGGCCAGAGCCATCTCCTCCCTCTCCTTCGGCGAGAAAAAGCGTCCGCCATCACCCCTCTTCCTCGCCATGGCGTGCTTGTGACGAGACTCGTGCAGGTATTTCTGAGGGACACGTAAAACCACATTCACAGACAAGCACATAAACACATCCTTTACTGCCCACACCATTTCCTCTTCCTAAAACTGTCATCCTGGAATTTTCCCCCTCTCAAACTCACATAGAATCTTATAGACAAATACTGTGTGTCTAAACACACTCCCAGCAGTTCTCTGTCTTCATAAAAACAACAACCACACATATATACATCTACTCATGTCACAGCCACTCACCCTCCTCTCCTTGGGGATCTTTCCCTCTGCCTCCAGCTTGGCGCGGGCCTGCCGTCTCTTCAGGATGCGGTGGTACTGCTTAGCGTTGACATACAGAGGCTCCTCCTCCAGCATCTCCGCCCCCGGCAGGGGGATACGCTGCATGGTGGGCACACTGCCACCGCCACCCGGAACCATCTAACACATACACACACTAGTCAGACTGATGCATAGCATACACACATGCCAACAAATCTGTATTAATGTCATTAGGGACCTTACCATGACCATGCCACCTGCGTTGACCATGTTGCCAGGCAGTGTGACAGTCACTGTACCCTGACCACTGTTTGTTGTGTTGGTGCTGTTGCTTGCCTGAACGATCTGAGCACCAGCCAGACTAGAGGCAGGGATGGTGATCAAACCTGGGGGAACCGCAAAAGGGTTAAGTTAATATCAGCTATCATAGATTAGTGATCCAGAAGTGTGGAGTGTGAACCACTTTGCATACAGCCACACAACTGATTCAGTTCTAAATCAGCTGATAATCAAAAGAAGGGGACAATAGCCAGCACACCAAGCATCCATCAAGACACAGTAGGGATCCCAGCTATGAGTGTGAATGTGTTACCTTGCTGTAGAATGGACCCATCAGCATTGACTGGCTGGTACACAATGGTCTGACCGTCTGCAGTCTGAGCCACTTGCTGCCCCGGCTGTAATGTAATCTGCTGCTGGCCCTGAGAAACAAACATCAACAATCATTACCACCCAGTTATACACCACACAATGTGGTGTGTTTCTATGGTGTCCATAATATGTTTTATGCATTATAGCTATTTACATCAGTGGGCCTCTTCTAAACAATGGAAACTATGCGTATGTGTTCTATTGCAGACCAAAATATTGTATAAAGAGTGTGTGAGTGTCTATACCTGGTTCTGTCCTGCGGTCACAGCAGTTTGGGGCTGCTGAATGATGAACTGCTGGGTCTGGC
Source organism: Salvelinus namaycush (assembly GCF_016432855.1). NCBI lineage: Eukaryota > Metazoa > Chordata > Actinopteri > Salmoniformes > Salmonidae > Salvelinus > Salvelinus namaycush. Next base: position 26,987,899 of record NC_052326.1, on the reverse strand, counting down.
CTTGCTGACCCTGTACCTGTAGAGTCTGTCCCCCCTGGAGTTGGATCTGACCTGGCTGCACCAGCTGGATCTACAGCAGAGAGCAGGACAATCTTAATCAGCCAGTCTGCTTTATCATATCTCGTTCAGTAATATCTTGTTAGAGAGACATGTTTGCTAGGTTTCAGATAGGTGTGGTGTACAACAGTTCAGTCACCTGTTGGAGCCCCTGAGATCCAGACATGGGCACCTGCATGATGGTCTGCCCCTGCCCTCCCTGCCCCCCCATGACCATAATGGGCTGGCCCGACGAGGTGATGAGCTGACCACCGCTCACCTGCACCATCAGAGGCTGCCCCTGCACCTAGGAGAGGGGAAGGAAGGCGTGAAATAGACAGGAAAAAGGTGGGAGAATGTAAACGAGACATGAAAGGAGAGTGAGGTTAATTCAAGATATCTCTAATGGAACTGCAACCATGCATAACGGCCATTCTACATCACAGCAGAGCTTCCATGCAGCACATGTTGACCAGAGACAGACAAAACAGAACAAAACAGGCCAGAGGGCAGCAAACAGATAAACATGGTGCTGTGATAGTCAATGCACCTTTTCTTGGAGTTAGTTTGATCTCCACAAGATGCTGAATGAGCGCACACGAAAACACAAATGACAAGGGAATCATAATAGGGTCCGAGCGTACTGTAATTTCAGTGTATGCTATATTCACCGGGATATTTACTTGAGATTTGAAAAGGCAATGTAGGAGACTGGTCAATCTTAAACTCAGCAAGGAGAGCATTTTATGCCACTCAGAATATTGTTGTAGGTTACAAAATAATACACATATATCTATAGATTCATGACTTGATTGTGGTATAACTGTACCACCTGTTGGACCATGTGAGAATAACACAATTGACAATCTCAGACTGAAGACAATGCAGATAGCAAGATTGATATTGGAGAGGGACATGCATGGAGTTTTTCAGCCTGGCTGACAGCAACTCATGACAACACTACAATCACAGGCGGCTGTAGTGTTAGAAATGTTGACATGCATCTATACACAACAGTTTAGCATTGAGGCCTAGGGGCCAGAAGATATGATGAGGCGACATGTAGGGAGCAGCGTTACGCGGTTTATTCACCCACACCCGCTCGCATTTGGTGAATAACCCATTCGCCCAACTATATGTGATAAGGTGAAAATCTGCAGTTCGCACCAGACCTTAACCCACTAATAAAAAAATGCTCTGTAGGCGACAGTCAGAAACTGCATTACTATTTTTTTGATGGGGGTTCAGGATTATTTTTGTTGCATGATTTAGATATGTTTCTGATTATAATTTCTGACATTTTGGTAGGCTATTTGTTAGTCATCTTGTCTATAATTATAATGCAGCGTTTCTTCTGTCATTATGAGTTGCCCTAGAAGACTAAATAAACCCTTGCTCACCAGAATAATGTCATAAATCGATAGAATGTATGCTTCAATCGGTAAAGTTCTCTGTCATGTCGGCTTCTTTAGTGGAGCAAAGACGTTTATCGACCGGAGAGAAAATGAAATTTAAAATTTAAACTGAAAAGATTTTCTGTACAAAATTTCCAAATGACACCAGTTTGACCTGTTGTAAGGAAATAGATTTCAGTTTGGCTTGGATGCATATTTTATGTGGTTGAAATAATATCAGCTTTTATGATGCTGATAAAGATAGCACCCCACAGAGGGTATCTAACTGCACAATCACATTCTCTCAAGATGCTGAAAGAATTAAATAATATTTCTCCACCCATGTCGAAATGTAGCCTACATTTGGTGTATCATTTTACTGCAAGAAATACTTAATTCTGCAGGAGTTAATGGTAAGGCTGTGAGAAGTTACAGACCTACAGTCAGTGTCCAGATTTCAGTTTCCATTTAACCCATCTGAACAGTAGGCTACAGTTTCATTGATATGCCATAGGCCTATTTGAAGTTCTGTCTTGTGACTGTCGAATTTGTATATCCTATCATCAAACATAACATAGCTGGCACTGCTATCATCCTCTTTTACCACTTCACCAAATCTTTCCCAAACATTACTTTTCTGTCCCTCCCTTCTCTTTATTTTACAGTCCTCATTTTGCAGCTTTTCTCTAATTGAATTAAACTCACTGCCCTTTATGCCTTTGTGGATTGTCGTTAACTTTTTCCGCCCTTTCCCAAAAGCATGCATTTGGCAACTGGCCTTTAGACTATTTGGCTCGCTTACAGTTAAGCTTTAGGGCCTAGGCATACACACTAATAACAGATAACCTAAAATAATCAATGAAAAACCTCAATGTAGCCTATACATAATACATTGCACAAGAATTATACATTTAAGGTGTTTTCTCTTTATTCAACCTGACACTAAACCCACCCGCCTTGCGGATATAACCGCGTGGACTGTGGGTTATGACTAGGCATCACCAGCAGGGAGACAAGCTGGGTAAATGGGGTAGAGACATGGTAGGGGCTCGGCGGTCAAACCACTACCGGGAGTGTCATAACATGTTGTCCTCAGCCGGTGGCTGCCTGGGGCTCAGCTTGCAACTGAAACGCAGTCACTGTGCCAGAGATCGGTGTTACAGACAAAGCTACACAAACACACTTCTCCGTATGGTTTTCAGCAGTTAGCTTCGCCCACCGTTGTCTGCGTGTGAACAACAATTCCGACACTGTTTAAAAATGTCAATAATCATAGCTTGGGAGACGGTTTTCGAAACATTATGATATGCCCATTATCTTTAATTGCAGCGATAAATAATCTTTCAAATAAAAAATATACACTTACTGTAGCAGTTTTACACAGATTCATACGCTGTGTGTGCCTCAAATTGACGAACCGCTTACACACAGGTGTTCCGAGCACGCTAGATAGCTGATAAGCACAGGTGGCCGCCTGTCTTCTGTCTGTATTCCGTAAACAAGCGCTGTAACATGGAGATATGGCCACGTGGGAACACTAAACCTATAAGAGGTGTGTACTAATTTAACCTTTTTTCTTCTTCTTGCTGATATGGAAGATACGTTCCTTATGTTTCCAAAACCATACTGCAAGCGATGCGTTTTAACATTCAGAACGAGCGTCGTCGGTGGCCGTCAATAGACGCTAAAGGTAGTTAGCTTCTATGAATGGGTTAACACACAGCTACTGTGGCCAATGCCCAGGAACTTTCACCACACAATGAATAAAGCTACAACCTAGCCCAAACTCATGGCATTAACATTCTTCCGTAGGTACATTTCTCCTAACCCCCTTCCAATACACAAACACACCATACATAACACATGAACAAACCCTTCCTTCTTACCTGTTGTTGGATCTGCCCAGCAGCAGTCTGAACCACTATCTGTTCCCCAGTAGATGTGGTGGCGGTAGTGTACTGCTCCATGGTCAATGAACTCTGAAAGGCCTCAATTCAGTCTACTGCTACAGCTGTGAGGGGCACATAACTGCATGAGATGACTATCCTCGATTGGATAGTAAGATACATTCTTACTTAAGAAGAATAATGTGAAATGAGGCATTACAGCAACAGGATAACACATTTACAGTAAGGTGGTAGAACAAATGTAACAGGACGTCATATCTTGTTATCAAATTATCTAATTTGTAAGGGCATATTCGCCAAGGCTCATAATAATCGTGCCAATCAATACTACAATCACATGTAAGTACCATGATGAATATGACTGCCTTCACAAATGACTCTCTTGGACTCATTTTCAGTTGTCAAAAAATCTGTCCTCTCCTTCCCTTGATCTGCACTGATTGGAAAATACTTGTTGACAGGAAAAAAACAATACATCTCATCATTAGGCAGGCTTTCACCTGGTCAGCTCTTTCAGATCAGTGCAGATAAGTTGGACATAGCCCAGGAACATGGTTTGTTTGGTGGTCAAGAAATAGGCTACTCTTCTTGCCACTAAAACAAATTATGAAAATATATGCCAAATCACAATTTGTCCTAGACAATTGGTATGTTAACTTTGATCACAGGCTACTAGTGTAGTCACTGACGGTTTTAGTCAAATATTTCAACTGAGTATGCAGCAGCCCAATGCATGCAAGCCAACAGTCAGTAGACCAGCTAAGTAACGTTAGCTAACTCACGAGTCACGCACCTCCTCGAATATTGTTTTCATGTGGCATTCTAGCTAGCTATATTATGAGACATTGGTCATTGTCGTCTCTCACCCAACCAGACATTTGTCACTGTGCCACCACACATAACTAGTTAACGTTAGTTATCTTACAGAGCTAGCTAGCCAGCCAGCTAACAATGAGCCATGGTGATTAGTGAGTTAACGTTTAGTTATATTTTAGCTAACTAGCTAGCTTTTAATTCTTGCATTTAACTAGTGGAGTTAGTCATTTGGTTGGTCAATGACACACCAATCCCCTGCTACCGGATCACATTCCTCCTCAGCCGTGCAACCTCTCACCGTTTGTCCGCCGCCCGGTTTCTCTGATTGGCTCCAATACCCACACACAAAATCCAATCACGGCGCTCTCGACATGTAGACAAAATGGCACTTGCATGAAAAACTACCACCAACAAGCCTCTTCTTCTCCAACCCACGATATATGCGCATGCGCATTGTGTAGTATAAGTCGAGAGGGAGGTGAAACTGAAAGTTTTAGCCAAGGTTTCGGGAACTGATGGCTTTATAGAGTAGCCTACAGCACCACAGTTGTCGCATCGGGGCACTGGTAACTTTTCATAAGGGAGGGACAACTGTAGCATTTTTAGTGATGGGATGATTGATATCGAAGCTTCGATGCAGTATTCAAAGCACTATGTAACATTATTACGTGTTCAATGACGTCCGAAGTACAAGTTTCTAAACCCGGAGGCGCAACATCGCAAGATTTCCGGGAACGTGCGCGACAGACCAGGCCAGGGTTTTGGGGTTGAGAAGTGAACCATTTAAAACATTCTTCATGAGTTGTTCATTTTCTCGAAATCTAAAGGCACAACCTAGATTCGAGACGATTTCTTAAGTAGTTGAACATGTTATTACTTTGATTTGACGGCATGCGCATTTCGGCGCAAGACGGCCCGATGACGTGTCTCTGCGCATGAGTTTAGCTAGCCAAAGTCGCCATGACATCGCCTACAAGCGTGATCAAGGATTTATATTGGAGACGCAGTTTTAGCCTATCTTCATGTCTTTGGTAATACTATTGGCGAGAGTCAATTGCCGCGTTCATCTACGAGTCGGAACTAGGCAACTCCGAAATGTCCGACTTGATAATTGGTTGTAGTTATACACGTGCCGTGTTCAACCATTTAATAATTCGGAAATTTGTTAACTAGTTCCGACTAGTACGTGAACGCAGCACAAAGCCTTTTTTTTAAGGTTAGAAAATGTAGTGTTTTGTTTGTAAATTTACGTTTATGAATATGAAATTTGGCCAAAAGAATAATGAAATCAATTAAATAAAAAAAATTCAGCTTATTTCTATCGTAGGTAAAGAATCCAAGCAGTACATCTCTCCACAATAGTGTAAGATCTTAATAAATGTGTTCAATTATAAATCTACTGATGTCTTGCCACAGTTTTCTTACATGAATACAATGCCAAAAAAGATGCAACACTGTTTCTGGGTGGTCGTTAAAAAAGGAACAATGAGTTGATGTTTTCCTTAAACTACTTCATATAGTGGTTGGCAGGATAATATTTATGAATAATTTTAAAGGAAACTTCCTTAATTTTGTTAACAAGTAGGTATGTGTGTGGCAACATCCAAACTTTTTTCCAACAAATATTATCAATAAATCCATTCCAATAAGGCATGACATAAGGTATAGATACAACATCCTGCTGAAACAAGGTTCGTATCGCTCTGTTGTTGAATGGACCAAAAGACCAAACAAATCTTTCCTACTGATGAGTCAACAGGGTCAATAGAAGGTAGGCTCTGAGGGTCAGGTCTTGACACGTTCCTGAATAACAGAGCAACACATGAGGGAATGGCGTCTAAAACAATTGCAAAATCTTTAGGTGTTACAGGGACCTTGTAAAGTGATAAGAATTCCTTATAACTGAGTAAAAGACCCTCTGCATTTACCAGTTGGCTCACCAATAGGATATTATTTCGGAACCAATATTCTAAAAACAAAGAAGTATTTTTATACAATATATCCCGATTATTCCATATATAATATCTGTGTGGAGAAAAATTGTGTTTATAAATTAAGGACCATAAGAAAACCTGCCGATGAAAAGCAGAAAGTTTCACTGTAAATTTTGTCAATATTATAATTGCAAAACAACATAAAGTTAAGACCACCAAAGTAGAGAAGATGTGATGAAGAATAAAATTCCAGATAGAAGTGGGTCTTCTTAGGAATTGTTTTATCCAATTGATCTTAAAAGTATTATTTAAAGAGTAAAGTACAGAAAATTCAGTCCACCATTCTCATAAGTGTTCATTACAACAGTTTTCCTAATGTAATGGGTATGGTTTCTCCAAAGAAAGTTGAAAAGCTTATTTTACTGTCAAGATATAAAGATAGAGCGCCATATGTTAGTCTCGAGATACCTTCAGCCTTGGTTATTAGGACTCTTCCTTTTAAAGATAAGTCCCTCTGTAGCCATTGATTTAGCTTCTTCTGGGTATTTTTAATAAGAGGGTTAAAATTTAGTAAGCCTCTAGACTTCTGATCCTTTAATGGTTATGCCTAAATATGTAAGTTCTTCTTTTACTGGAATACCATAATATGAAGGTGTCACACAATCTTTGACAGCCATGAGTTCACATTTATTGATGTTAAGATATAGACCAGATGCTTTGGAAAAGGATTGTATCACATTGATCGATATGGGAATTTGGTTAGCGTCTTTCAGAAAAGGTGTAGTATCGTCAGCCAGCCTGCTTATAATAATTTCTTTACCAGCTATGGAAATACCTTGTACAGGACTATTATTTAAAGAATTTGTAAGAAGTTGGGTGATTAATAAAAACAGGTATGGCGAGATATGACAACCTTGCCCAATTCCTCTCTTTAACTCAAATCTCAGTGAGGTGCCATATTTCAATTTGATAGAGCTGTTACCATTTGTGTAGAGAGTTTTAATAGCCTTACAGAAAAAATACCCAAAGCCAAGTCTCTCAAGGGAGTGGAACTGATGCACTACTGTGTCAAAATTTATAAAAATCAAAAAATTATATGAAGCTATCCTCGGTTATTAGTAGTCAAGTATGTCTAATACTAGTCTGATATTGTTAGAAATATGTCTGTTCCTCATAAAGCCAGACTGTGTTTCATCAATGATTGCATTCGGGACTTCTTTAATTATTTTTGCAAGTAGTAAGGCTAATATCTTAGTCATTATTAAGAAGATAAATTGGACGCCAGTTATCAATGAGAAGCACTTATTTTTTAGGCTTAGGTATCAGTGTTATTAACCCCTGACTCATTGTAGGAGGGAGAACATTGTTTTTAATACTCTCTAAAAAGACTTCAAATAGGAAGGGAGCTACTTGTTCAGAAAATAATTTGTAACATTCTGATGTAATTCCATCAACACTTGGTGATTTATTGTTCTTTAGATGTTTGATAGACTCTATAATCTCTTCAACTTTGATGGGTTCATCTCACTGTTTAGATTCTATATCACTGATAGAGTGAACATTATTCAGTGAGTGAAAAAACATCTCTGTGGATTCCTGACAGTACGTAGAGCTATACAACTTTCTGTAAAAATTGCTACAGTATTTAGTGATACATTTTTGGTCATCTGTAATAACACCAATTTTTAACTTATGGATAGTGTTATTTGTAGAGTGAAATTTCTCAAGTCTAAAGAAATAGGATGAATTCTGTTCTCCCTCCTCAATCCATTTTTTCCTAGATCTAATAAAGGCTCCTGCTTTTAATCGCAGCACAAAGCCTCCCTCCTCTCGTCCCTCTGTACATACGTCACACACTGCTTAAGGATTTCCGGTCCATAGTGTGGCGTGTGGGAGTTGTTCAGTTATGAAAAGACAGGTGGAAGATCATATCAGCTCCACCTCCCCTGACACCCGAGACACACTTAAATTTGCATACCACCCCAATAGATCCACAGACCATGCAATCGCCATCACACTGCCCTATCCCATCTGGACAAGAGGAATACCTGCGTAAGAATGCTGTTCATTGACTATAGCTCAGCCTTCAACACCATAGTACCCCCCCCAAGCTCATCATTAAGCTCGGGGCCCTGGGTCTGAACCCGCCCTGTGCAACTGGGTCCTGAACTTCCTGATGGGCCGCCACCAGTTGGTGAAGGTAGGAAACAACACCTCCACTACGCTGATCCGCAACACAGGGGTCCCACAGGACACTTACAGCACCAGATGTCACAGTAAGGCTAAAAAGATCAAGGACATCAACCACCCGAGCCATGGACTGTTCACCCCGCTATCATCCATAAGGCATGGTCAGTACAGGTGCATATAAGCTGGGACCAAGAGACTGAAAAACAGTTTCTATCTCAAGGCCATCAGACTGTTAAATAGCCATCACTAGCTGGCTACCACCCGGTTACTCCTCCCTGCACCTCAGAGGCTGCTGCCCTATGTACATAGACATGGAATCACTGGTCACTTTAATAATGGAACACTAGTCACTGTGAGCGGACCAAGTAATTGGGCGTCACTCTAAAGCGGGAAGGTGGAACAAACGAGTCAGGAGTAGGTTTTCTTGATTAAACACAGTTCTATATTGAGGGCATTTGGTCAACACAAACACTCCAACATAATCAATGAAAATCTCAAGGGAAAAAAAACATACATCTTCTTCTCCAGATCAAACAGGAACACAATACGATTGTCTTTAAACTACAACAAAAGTCACGGGATTGTCACCGTCTTAATGGTTCTTCATAGATAGCTCCTCTGTCTCGGTGGCCATCTTCCAGAGATAGTTCTTCCCCCCACCCTGCTGGTTCCATACTCTCTCTTATAGGGGAAGGAGAATATCTCATTAGTAGTGTCAGCTGTGCTTAATTGCCTCTGGTTACCTTGTCTCCCATGCCTTGTTGGGCTACCATCCGTGAGCCCAGCCTGCCCTCTGGTGGTCCTTCCACATACCTTCCCCCTCAGGACCGAACCGGAGGGTCGGGCGCCAGACGCACCGTCTTGGTCGCGTCGGGACAGCGCGTCTGCATTCCCGTTCCTCGATCCGGCCCTGTGGATGACATGGAAAGAGAACGGTTGTAAAGACAAAAACCATCTGGCTATTCTGTTGTTATTGTTTCTCTTACCAGCCATCCACGTGAGGGGCGCATGGTCAGTAACTAATGCAAACCTCCGACCCAGTAGGTAGTACCGGAGATAATCGAAGGCCCACTTAATGGCTAAGGCCTCTTTCTCTACGGTAGCATACCTCTGTTCCCGATCGCTGAGCTTCCTACTTATGAAGAGAATCGGCTTCTCTGCTTCGCCTTTACCCTGAGCTAGTACGGCCCCGAGCCCCGTATCCGAGGCGTCGACCTGCACAATGAACTCTTGTGAGAAGTCCGGAGCCTGTAGGACGGGATCAGAACACAGGCCATCTTTTAGCAATTGAAAGGCCTCTTCCGTCTCGTCTTTCCACTCTACCTGGTTTGGCAAGTTTTTCTTGATGAGGTTTGTGAGGGGATTGGCAATGGTTGCATATCCCGGGATAAAACGGCGATAATATCCCGTTATCCCTAAGAAGGCCCGAACGTCCCGCTTGGTCCGGGGTCGCGGCCAGTTCCGAATTGCCCTGGTCTTCTCTGCCTGTGGGCGTATTTTCCCATTCCCCACGATGTACCCCAGGTATTCCGCTTCGGACAGGCCCAGGCAGCATTTATTTGGATTGGCCGTCAACCCTGTGGCTTCCAAACTCACGAGCACCGCCCGTAATCGCAGGAGGTGACTATCCCAGTCCTCGCTGTGGATAACCACATCGTCTATGTACGCCGCTGCATACTCTTGATGGGGCCGTAGAATGGCATCCATGAGGCGTTGGAAAGTTGCAGCGGCACCATGCAGTTCGAAGGGCATCCTCACATACTGGAAAAGCCCCTCTGGTGTGGCGAAGGCAGTCTTTGGGCGATCCTCCGGAGCCACCGGCACTTGCCAATATCCCTTCGTCAAATCCAGGGTGGTGATGAACTTGGCCTTTCCTAAGCGCTCCAAGAGTTCATCCATGCGGGGCATGGGATACGCATCGAATGTAGAGATGGCATTCACGGCCCTAAAGTCGTTGCAGAGTCTCATACTACCATCGGATTTGGGGACCAGGACTATGGGACTGGACCACTCACTCGTCGATGGCTCGATCACACCCATCCTCAACATCTCCCTTACCTCGTTCTTAGCGATGACTCGGCGAGCCTCAGGAATCCTGTAAGGGCGGATATGCACCTTCTTGCTGGGTTCAGTGTGGATATGGTGGAACAGGACATCTGTTTGTCCTGGGAATGGAGAGAATATTAGACCGAAATTCATAATCAGCTTGTCTAGCTGTCTTGACTGCTCCGGCAGGAGAGTTTGACCACGGCGCACCTGTGGTAGAGCCTCCTCTTTTCCTTTTCCCTCCAGGGCCATCAAAGCCACCTCCTCCTCTCTTCCATGGTACGTCTTCAACAGGTTTATGTGATAGAGTTGGACCTTCTTCCTTCTATCAGGTTGCTTGATGAGGTAATTGACCGGTGAGACCCTTTTCATTACCTCGTAGGGCCCTCTCCACTGTGCCAGCAAGCGATGTTCGGCCGTGGGCATGAGCACCATCACTTTCTCTCCCACGGTGAACTCACGGGGGGGGTCGCGGACTTATCATAGGCCCGGCCTTGGGTCCTTTGTGCCTTCTCCATATGCTCCTTGACTATGGGCCACACTGCTGACAGGCGGTCTCTCATCAGGGTAATATGTTCTATTGTGGATCGAAAGGGGCATGGTTGGGTCTCCCAGGTCTCCTTGGCTAAGTCGAGGATCCCTCGACAGGGTCTGCCATAGAGCAATTCAAATGGAGAGAATCCAGTGGACGCTTGGGGTACTTCTCGCAGGGCAAACATTAAGTGTGGGAGAAGCATGTCCCAGTTTTTCCCGTCTCGGGACACCACTCTTCTCAACATGCTTTTAATCGTTTTGTTCAAGCGTTCACACAACCCGTCTGTTTTAGGGTGGAATATGCTTGTACGTATCTGTTGAACCTGATACAACCGACACAAGTCCTTCATCAACCGGGACATGAATGGGGTTCACTGATCAGTTAAGATCGTCTTGGGGAGGCCCACCCGAGAGAACATCATGAATAATTCCTTGGCAATTCCCTTTGACGACATGTTACGCAGGGGTATGGCCTCCGGGAACTTGGTAGCGTAATCTATGACCACTAGGATGTACTCGTGTACTCTGGCGGATTTTGGGAGGGGTCCTACGAGGTCCATAGCTATGCGTTCAAAGGGAGTCTCTATGATGGGGAGAGGAATCAAAGGGTTACGTAGGTGTGGCCGTGGAGCTGTACGTTGACATTGATCACACGTCCTACAATACCTGGCCATATCCCAGGTGACCCGGGGCCAATAGAATCTCTGCATGATTCTGTCAATAGTCTTGTCTCGTGCCAGGTGTCCTCCTAGGACGTGGGAATGGGCTAACTGTAGAACTGTATCCCTGTATGGTCTAGGCACCATTAGTAATTCCTGGTTTTCTCCCCTTCGTCGTACGACCCAGTATAAGAGACCCCGCCTGATTGCATAGTAAGGAAGAGGGGGCTCACCTGATCCGTCGACGTTCCTCCTGTCGATCACCTTCACCTTCCTCATGGCCTCCCTTAGGTCTGGGTCTCTATGCTGCGAGGTGCCGAACTGTCCCTTTAATTCCTGGGGCAGATCAACCTCGGTAGAGGGATGTGGAGGTTGTTCCCCATCCCCCTCAGGGGTGACCGATGAGAATCCCTTCCAGGTTCCCTCCTCGGATGGAGCTTCAAATATATCCCTTAGTGCCTGGTTACTCCTTCCTTCCTGTGTTGTGTATAACCCTTCACAGTTGTCTTCATCGGTGGTTTCCTGGAATATCTGTCGTAAACGTTGGGTCGCTATTTCTTCCTCTGCTGCAGAGGACGAGGACGCAGCTACGTCTCCTTGTAGGACTACTACCTCGGGCTTGGATTTTCTATTCTTTCCTGTCCCCCTTCTTCCCGTGCATAACGTCATCTGCCGAAGCTCCTTATATAGGGGACAGTCTCTCCCGATCAATAATGGTACCTTCAGCTGGGGCACTTTCCCTGCCCTGACTGTACACCTTCCTTTTGGAGTGAGAATAGGCAGATTCACAGTGGGGTAATAGTGGGTGTCTCCATGGATACAGGATACGGCTACTTTGTCTGGTAGCAGTGTTGCGGAGGTCCCCAGCCGCTCCTCTACTAACGTAACCATACTTCCCGAGTCGAGAATGGCTACCACATCTTGTCCTTTGACTCGAACTGGAATCTCTGGGGCTGGGGCTATTTCTGCTAACCAACAGTGTTGATCCTGCCCCCTCAAACCGAGATGTGTGGGGGTGGGCAGTGATGACTCTGTGACCATGGGCTCGTCCTTGCTAGGACATTGTGGGGCATAATGGTCGGGAGACTGACATTTATAACACCGACCCTGCTGTGTGGGGGATGACTTCTCCCACCTCCGGAGGGGGTTTGGACGTTTCGGTGGCGGACGCGCCGGGTGAGTCGTGGTACGGGATTGGAAGAATCCTTCCGTTCCTCCTTGTCACTTTTTAACAACTCCCCTGTAGACCGATATGTTTCCACCGCCTGGGCTATGTCGTCGGCTGACAACGGGTTGGCTTGCCCCACAACCCTTTTTAAGTCACTGGGTAATTCCCTCAATATCTTGTCCACTACGAGAGTCTCTATCACCTGTCCTACTCCCTTTTCAGGTTCTAGCCACTGTTTCGTCAGTCGTATTAATGCAAAGATCTGGGCACGGACGGGTTGGTCAGCTGTATAGGTCCATTGATGGAACTTTACGGCCCTATCTCTGGCAGTCAGCTGGTACCGGGATAGGATCTCGGTTTTTAGTCGCCCATAGTCCGCAGCTTCGCGGGCATCCAGGTCAAAATAGGCTTCCTGAGCCACCCCGGTCAAAAGAGGGGCTAATGCGCTCGCCCATTCTGTGGGCGGCCACTCTTCCAAGGTGGCCGTCCTTTCGAAGGTCATGAGGAAGGCCTCAATATCATCCTCCTTGGAGAGACGAGGTAAGATGGCGTGAGCAGCCGCTCTTGGCTTAACTCTAGGTTCTTCTCGCCGGCTCAGCTGTTGTTGCAGGAGTTCTATGGTTGTATGCTGTGCCGGGATCAATTGTTGTAGTAGGGCGTTATCCATCGTTCTTGAATGGTTCCTCCGGGTCTACTGGAAGAATCTTGATTTACTCACTTATCCTTGTGTCACTCGTCCACCTAATGCCCGCATTCTCCACCAATGTGAGCGGACCAAGTAATTGGGCGTCACTCTAAAGCGGGAAGGTGGAACAAACGAGTCAGGAGTAGGTTTTCTTGATTAAACACAGTTCTATATTGAGGGCATTTGGTCAACACAAACACTCCAACATAATCAATGAAAATCTCCCAAGGGAAAAAAAAACCATACATCTTCTTCTCCAGATCAAACAGGAACACAATACGATTGTCTTTAAACTACAACAAAAGTCACGGGATTGTCACCGTCTTAATGGTTCTTCATAGATAGCTCCTCTGTCTCGGTGGCCATCTTCCAGAGATAGTTCTTCCCCCCACCCTGCTGGTTCCATACTCTCTCTTATAGGGGAAGGAGAATATCTCATTAGTAGTGTCAGCTGTGCTTAATTGCCTCTGGTTACCTTGTCTCCCATGCCTTGTTGGGCTACCATCCGTGAGCACAGCCTGCCCTCTGGTGGTCCTTCCACATCACTTTAATAATGTTTACATACTGCTTTGCTAATTCATATGTATATACTGTATTTTAGTCAATGCCACTCTGACATTGCCCATCCTAATATTTATATATTTCTTAATTCTGTTCTTTTACTTTTATATTTGTGTGTATTGTTGTGAATTGTTTGATTCTACTGCACGGTTGGAGCTAGGAAAACAAGCAATAACATCTGCTAAATATGTGTATGTGACCAATAAAATTTGATTTGATTATGACCTAGAAGAGCAGGTATTCCAGGGCAGATTGGGATGCAGGTTGAGCGTGATGTATGGAGCAGAATGGGGGAGAGCACAAGAATGGTAGTAGACATGATATAGGTTGTTACGTTTGTGACAGCAGCAATCAGTTTCACAGAAGAATTACAATCAAAGACTAAGAAAATACAGATCATAGTGGAGCGAGCAGTGAGGTGTCTTGGGATCACAGGACTGACATGGGAAAATGTACAGGATGACCTCAATAAGATTGAGAATCAGTCCAGCCAGGAATCATGTATTGGTTTATTTTCATAATGGTGTTAACCCTTCAATGGAATGCCAGAAGTTTGATGGCTAATGGACATGAGTTCAAACAGTTTATTGAGGAGTTACCAGCCAAACCTGATGTGATATGTCTCCAGGAGACATGGCTTAAACCTACTCTAGATTTTGTATTACAAGGTTATGTTGCAGTCTGTAGTGATAGGGTGGCAGGGGGAGGAGGAGGTTTTGCTACATTTATAAAGAGGGTGATCCATATAGGTGTGTGGGAGAGGGAGTTGAACAGGAGTATGTAGTGGTAGAGGTGTGGTTGGGAGGGGGGTAACGTATTAGTGAACTATTACAACCTGTGTAAGAGACTAGAGTTGGGAATGTAAAAGAGACTACCCTTGGGAATGTAGAAGGTCAAGATAGGAAACTGGTAATGTGTGGGGATTTTAATGCACATAGTATGCTCTGGGGAAGGTTATGGACTGATGTAAATGAACAATGGTTGGAGTAACTACTGGATGAGAAAGGGCTTGTGGGTCTTAATGATGGCCGGGAAACCAGGACTGACCCAGTAACTGGAAATTAATCTGCTCTGGATCTCAAGTTCAGTGGCAGGCAGATGAAGTTGGGAGGTTTTGGAGAAATCTACAAGGGATAGTTATCACTATCCTATCATGTGTACTGTAGGATTGAGGGTGGAAGATTCAGTAGAAAATGGATTGAGGAGATGGATATTTGGGACAGGGCATTCAAAATGTTGACAAGGTGCAATAATTACAAGCACCTGATTCAGTATAAACAAGCACAAGCAGTCGTAAGGAGGATCATTAGTACAGCTATGAGGGAGTATTGCCGCCGGTTCTGTGGAAACATAGGCAGGACCACTCATTGGGGAGAGGTATGGGGGATTAAGAGGATGAGTGGGGTCAGGCGAGATTGGGATCTCCCTGTACTGAAAAATTAGGAGATTCTTGCAGTGAGAGAGATGGTGAAGGCAGAGATGTTATCCCAGGCATTTGTGAAAGTGCACAGCTCAAATAATCTGACAGAAGAGGTTCAGCATGGGAGAGAGAGGGTCAGAGGAGAGCATACAGGGTCCTGGATCAGAGAGAGATGGTGGGGATACATGTTTTTATGTTGGCTGAGATGAAGAGAGCATTAGCTAATGTAACCGAAGTGAAATGGCTAGCTAGTTAGCGGGGTGTGCGCTAATAGCGTTTCAATCGGTGGCGTCACTCGCTCTAAGACCTTGAAGTAGTTGTAGTTGTTCCCCTTGCTCTGCTTTTGTGGAGCGATGGGTAACGATGCTTCGTGGGAGGCAGTTGTTGATGTGTGCAGAGGGTCCCTGGTTCGAGCCCAGGTAGGGGCGAATAGAGGGACGGAAGCTATACTGTTACACTAACGTTGGAGTAACATCCCCTGGGAAAGAAGAGATGTGTTACATCATGATGGCTCATCTCAGTGACACTGCAATGGGGAAAGTATTGGGTATTTACAATAAGGTGTTGCAGGAAGGGAAACTGCCTGGAAGTTGGAAGCAGGCTGTAGTGGCGCCGATACGGAAACCTGGGAAAGACCCTACTTGTCCTTCAAGCGATAGGCCGATAGCGTTGACATCTCATGTATGGAAAGGATGATAACGGAAAGGCTGACTTACTTTCTGGAGAGAAGAGGACTAATGTCACTAGATCAAAGTGGGTTCAGGAAAGGCAGGGGAACAATGGATCCTGTATTTTTCCTTGAGTCAGTCATACGGAAGTCACAGGCAGATAAGGAGGTGGTGGTAGCCGCTTTTCTTTGATGTAGAGAAGGTTTATGATGTGGAAGGAAGGCCTACTTATCAAGCTGGATCACATGGGGGTTGGAGGAAAGGTGTTAACTGGATAAAGGATTTTATTTTGGGGCAATCAATAAGTGAGGGTGGGGAGCTCTGTTGTTCTCCATTATGATTGACAATGTATTGTCCCAGGTGAGACATGATATTGGGATGTCATTGTTTGCGGATGATGGGGTACTGTGGAAGAGAGGGAGAAATATTACCCATACAGCCAGAAGAGTTCAAGAAGCGATTAGTGAAGTTGAGCAGTGGTCCCTCAGATAGGGCTTCAAGTTTTCAGTTGAGAAAACACAGGCTGTTTTTTTCTAGAAGGAAGGTTGGGGAGGAAATATACTTGAAGTTGTTTGGAAGGAATCTAGAAAGGGTAGGAGGGTTTAGGTTCCTGGGGGTCTGGTATGGTTTAAATGAAGGTTAAATCAAATATAAAATAAAAGTTTGGTTTGACACTCAAATTACATTGGCGGCGCATATTAACAGAGTAGTTGTCAAAGAAAAGAAAATATTGAATGTGATGCGTTGCTTGTCAGGAATGACTTGCCTAGTTAAATAAAGGTTACATTTTAAAAATATAAATCAAATTTTAACAGAGTGGGTGGCAGATAGCATTTTCAATGCCATTCTATATCTAACACTGTTAAGGTCATCACTGGATTATGAAATTGTAGCATATGGATCAGCTACTCAGACATCTTTAAAAAAGCTGGATGTAGTCCAGTCCCAAGCCCTAAGAATATGTTGTGGAGTACTCAGGACCTCCCCAGTGGCAGGGATGCAGGTAGAGTTGGGAGAAATGCCGTTAAAGTTAAGAAGACAACAGCTAACCATGACATATTGAGTAATTAGACACTGTGTTAACAAACCTCCAAACGAGCTTCAATGCCATACAACACTCCTTCCGTGGCCTCCAACTGCTCTTAAATGCTAGTAAAACGAAATGCATGCTCTTCAACCGATCGCTGCCCGCACCCGCCCGCCCGCCTAGCATCACTACTCTGGACGGTTCTGACTTAGAATATGTGGACAACTATAAATACCTACAGTAGGTGTCTGGCTAGACTGTAAACTCTCCTTCCAGACTCATATTAAGCATCTCCAATCCAAAATCAAATCTAGACTCGGCTTCCTATTTCGCAACAAAGTCTCCTTCACTCATGCTGCCAAACATACCCTCGTAAAACTGACTATCCTGCCGATCCTTGACTTCGGCGATGTCAACTACAAAATAGCCTCCAACAATCTACTCAGCAAATTGGATGCAGTCTATCACAGTGCCATCCGTTTTGTCACCAAAGCTCCATATACTACCCACCATTGCGACCTATATGCTCTTGTTGGCTGGTACTCGCTACATATTCGCCGCCAAACCCACTGGCTCCAGGTCATCTATAAGTCTTTGCTAGGTAACGCTCCGCTTTAGCTCAGCTCACTGGTCACCATAGCAACACCCACCTGTAGCACGCGCTCCAGCAGGTATATTTCACTGGTCATCCCCAAAGCCAACACATCCTTTGGCCGCCTTTCCTTCCAGTTCTCTGCTGCCAATGACTGGAACGAATTGCAAAAATCACTGAAGTTGGAGACATATCTCCCTCACTAACTTCAAGCATCGGCTGTCAGAGCAGTTTACCCATCGCTGCAGCTGTACACAGCCCATCTGTAAATAGCCCATCCAACCAACTACCTACCTCATCCCCATATTTGTTTTTTGTTTTTTTTCTGCTCTTTTGCACACCAGTATTTCTACTTGCACATAATCATCTGCACATCTATCACTCCAGTGTTAAAATGCTAAATTGTAATTACTTCGCCACTATGGCCTATATATTGCCTTACCTCCTTACTTCATTTGCACATGCTGTATACAGATTTTCTATTGTGTTGTTGACTGTATGTTTGTTTATCCCATGTGTAACTCTGTGTTGTTTTTTGTCGCACTGCTTTGCTTTATCTTGGCCAGGTCGCAGTTGTAAATGAGAACTTGTTCTCAACTGGCCTACCTGGTTAAATAAAGGTGAAATAAAAAAAAAATCAATAAAAAAATAAAAATCTACAAGAATTGGGTTACACATCCTACAAAAAAAAGGATTCCTAGAGTGCTGGGAACATGAATGAAATCTGAATAGAAGCTTTGGGTGCATAGGGAAAGGCATGGCGAGAGAGATGGGGTTGTTTCGGAGGGATTTTAGCCCCTCTGTGGTTCTTCCTACTATCCCACCTTAGTTAATCCCTCAGCCAGTGATAGATATAGGGTTTCTTGAGAGGGTAAGAGATGTTAAGGAAGAAGTAGATTCAGTTGTAAGTGAACATTTAAGAACACAATACTATGCTTTCTTGAATATATTCACAGATGGATCTAAGGACCCTAAAACAGGGAGGACAGGTGCAGCTTTTAGTGTTCTTGAGTTTAAGGTGGCAGTGACAAAAAGATCAGCAAATCTTTTATCTGTTTACACAATGGAGTTGTTGGCCACACTATTGGCTGCAGGGTGGGTGGAGGAGGTGAGGCCAGACAGAGTAGTCATCTGCTCTGACTCCTGTGCAGCACTGATATTCTTAAATTAATTTGTGTGTCGGAAAAGACAGGATGTATTGTATAAGGTTTTGTATAGGGTGAAACAGATGGGGTTATTTGTGATGTTCCTCTGGGTACCAGCTCATGTGGGAGTAGAGGGGAATGAGTAGGTGGATATTAGCGCCAAGCAGGCTCTTAAACATTCTAATGTTGAGATGGAATTGTCAATCAGTAAAGCAGAAGCCAAGGGGTTAATAAGAACAGTGGTTAAAAACAAATGGCAAGAGTTGTGGAACAGGGAGAGAAAGGGAAGACACCTGTATAAAATCCAGAAAAAGGTGGGGGCTGGAAGGTCCTCAGGTCGAGAGAAAATGGAGGAAAGTGTAATCACAAGGATGAGACTGGGAAACACAAGGCTCAAAAGTACATTGAAATTGGTGGGGAAATATCCACCTGGGAGGTGTGATCATTGTCTGGAGATGGAGACAGTGGACTATTTTTTATTTTATTTTTTATTTCACCTTTATTTAACCAGGTAAGCTAGTTGAGAACAAGTTCTCATTTACAACTGCGACCTGGCCAAGATAAAGCAAAGCAGTGCGACACAAACAACAACACAGAGTTACACATGGAATAAACAAGCGTACAGTCAATAACACAATAGAACAAAAGAAAGTCTATATACAGTGTGTGCAAATGGCGTGAGGAGGTAAGGCAATAAATAGGCCATATTAGCGAAATTATTCACAATTTAGCATTTTAACACTGGAGTGATAACTGAGCAGATGATCATGTGCAAGTAGAGATACTGGTGTGCAAAAGAGCAGAAAAGTAAATAAAAACAATATGGGGATGAGGTAGGTAGATTGGGTGGGCTATTTACAGATGGACTATGTACAGCTGCAGCGATCGGTTAGTTGCTCAGATAGCTGATGTTTAAAGTTAGTGAGGGAAATATAAGTCTCCAGCTTCAGCGATTTTTGCAATTCGTTCCAGTCAATGGCAGCAGAGAACTGGAAGGAAAGGCGGCCAAAGGAGGTGTTGGCTTTGGGGATGACCAGTGAGATATACCTGCTGGAGCGCGTGCTACGGGTGGGTGTTGTTATCGTGACCAGTGAGCTGAGATAAGGCAGAGCTTTACCTAGCATAGACTTATAGATGACCTGGAGCCAGTGGGTCTGGCGACGAATATGTAGCGAGGGCCAGCCGACTAGAGCATACAGGTCGCAGTGGTGGGTGGTATAAGGGGCGTTGGTAACAAAATGGATGGCACTGTGATAGACTGCATCCAGTTTGCTGAGTAGAGTATTGGAAGCTATTTTGTAGATGACGCCGAAGTTGAGGATCGGTAGAATAGTCAGTTTTACTAGGGTAAGTTTGGCGGCATGACAGAAGGAGGCTTTTTTGCGAAATAGAAAGACTATTCTAGATTTGATTTTGAATTGGAGATGTTTGTTATGAGTCTGGAAGGAGAGTTTACAGTCTAGCCAGACACCTAGGTATTTGTAGTTGTACACATATTCTTGGTCAGAACCGTCCAGGGTAGTGATGCTAGTCGGGCGGGCGGGTGCGGGCAGCGAACGGTTGAAAAGCATGCATTTGGTTTTACTAGCGTTTAAGAGCAGTTGGAGGCCACGGAAGGAGTGTTGTATGGCATTGAAGCTCGTTTGGAGGTTAGTTAACACAGTGTCCAAAGAAGGGCCAGATGTATACAGAATAGTGTCGTCTGCGTAGAGGTGGATCAGAGAATCACCAGCAGCAAGAGCGACCTCATCGATATATACAGAGAAAAGAGTTGGCTCGAGAATTGAACCCTGTGGTACCCCCATAGAGACTGCCAGAGGTCCGGACAACAGGCCCTCCGATTTGACACATTGAACTCTATCTGAGAAGTAGTTGGTGAACCAGGCGAGGCAATCATTTGAGAAACCAAGGCTATTGAGTCTGCTGATAAGAATACGGTGATTGACAGAGTCGAAAGCCTTGGCTAGGTCGATGAAGACGGCTGCACAGTACTGTCTTTTATCGATGGCGGTTATGATACTGTTTAGTACCTTGAGCGTGGCTGAGGTGCACACGTGACCAGCTCGGACATGCTCTATTTCAGTGCCAGAAATATGGGAGGGAAAGGGAGTGATTGTTATTAGATTTGAGGAGCAATGGGGTTGAACAGCCAGGATTAAGTGAACTGCTGGGGAAATCTTCAGGGGACGTAGTATTTAATTATATATTTAGTTTCCTTAGGGAGTAGAGAATGTTGGGTAAGATGTAGACCTTCACTGTCTCTGGTCCACACTCCAGTCCAGTTGGTGGCGGTAATGCAGCTTAAAGTTTGTTGCCAACCGCGATATAAATCCCACAGAAGAAGATTTCCGGTCTCCATTTTATTATAGCTAGCAGCTCATGTCGCAGCTACAGACAGGCGTTTCGACGGAAGACTGCAAACGGATCGAATATTAGTGTTGGTTTTACAATACGGTAAATAACACATACCTAAATAATGCAGAGTGTGATATGTATTTAATTTTTCAATTAATGTTTATTTTATATTTACTGACTCTTGCATTTATACTAGCTAGTTAACGTTAGTTAGCCCACCGAAGAGCTAGCTAGCTAGTAACGTTATCCATTTTCAGTATTTTCGCAGCTAGTTAGTTTAGTTAGCTGAAATGGATAAACCAACGGTACTACATCATGTAATTGTATTGACACATGTTTAAGTGAATTTGCAGCTATACTCTGGCCTCACACGTAGCCCATGGCACGTAAACAAAAAAGTGAACTAGTAGGGAGGGAGCAAGCCAAGCAAATGTCGTGAGGGTTTTATCTCGTTAAGGCCCCAGCCCGGGCTTCTGCCATTTTGCATAACTACATACGGGCAGCTAGTTAGTAACCTTAGTGAACGATGGGTGTGGGGTGGGCGATTTTTGACCAACGTTGGATCAGAAAACAAGCTTGTTCTAACGTACTTATTACTTACTTTGTTGTAACTGTAATGGCAATTATATATTAGAAGAATTACCGCAATGCATTTCCATGTGCTATGCATTTCCACACCACTTGCTTTATGCCCTGTATTAATTTCTGGCACTTTGTTGCCTACCTCAATTTCAGTCAGAACGACGCAAAACATCTGATTGCGTGTTATAAACACACCTGGCTGTTTGAATGTGGTTTTGTAAATTGTATGTGGAAGGAAATTTGTAAATCTGCGTGTTATGAACATAGACTATAGTAAAGTCCTACTTGAATATAAATTGTTGTGTGGCAAATGTGTACTACGTGAAAATCTAAATGGACAATTCTTCTTTCAGTTTCTCATTCACGTTTGCGGAGTATCAATTTTTGTTTTGAAAATTGAGACCTGTTGAAATGGCAGGTAATTACAAAAGTTTTCGTTCCTTGCATGCCAGTACACTTGACAGATTGAATGTTTGACACAAGAATTTCAAGTAATTAGAGGTGTGTGTGTTCCAGAACTGCTTGATGTAACGTTAGCTTTTCTGGTTCATGTCTATATAAGGTTCACTTTGTAGATTGGCCATTCTGCTGCCTTTTGAAGCATGATTCCTAGAAAGCAAAACTAGTCAGATTCTGTGAACCATCAACTCTAATACCAAAGAGTGAGTGGTACCTGAGGAATTCTATACATTCTGCTTAATATTTTTACAGATCCAGCCATGCACCGAGATTGCCCTCTCGACTGCAAGGTCTATGTGGGAAACCTGGGAAATAATGGCAACAAGACAGAGCTGGAGAGGTCCTTTGGCTATTATGGGCCACTTCGCAGTGTCTGGGTAGCAAGGAACCCCCCAGGCTTTGCTTTTGTGGAATTTGAAGATCCAAGGGACGCAACAGACGCAGTGAGGGAGCTTGATGGAAGGTAAAGCCTAAGAACAAGTTTCTGGTATAAAAAAAATAACTGAATGATAGAATCAGGAAATTGAGGACTGCTGAAATGAGAGGCAATCACTAACGTTTTCGTTCCTTGCATGCCAATATACTTGACAGATTGACTGTTTGACCAAAGAAATTAGATGCATTCCAGAACTGTTTGAAGTAACATTTCTGTTTTTGCTATATGAATGCACATTTTCGCCGTGTGCTTTTCACGTTATAAAAGAACTATATGACAGAGCCTAGTTTGCTTGGAGATCCTTATTTCCAAGCAATGCACTTACTCTGATATTTGGAAGGACTACATATTAATTTCAGTTGCCACCCTCCATTTAACTACCCGACAGGTGGCGAAACAAGTCCATGTATGCCATAATGTTTTGGTGACCGTTAAACAGTATACCCGTGGTAACATCCTTATTGATCTGCACAGGACACTAAGTGGTTCTCGTGTGAGAGTGGAGCTGTCCAATGGTGAGAAACGCACCCGCAACCGGGGTCCTCCTCCCTCATGGAGCAGACGTCCTCGAGATGAACATCGTGGGCGTCGTGGTAGCCCGCCCGCCAGGCGCAGGTAACCCGTCTCACGTACAGGGCTTTATGATAGCAATGCCCAACAGACTACGAATCCCTTTCTTCCCCTTTTCCTATTTAAACTTTTATGTTTGTTCCTGTGTCTTTCCAAAATGCGTCTCCTGTTCCTCTGCACCATGTTGATAGTTCAGCTCTAACTGTTTGATAACCCTTGCTTCCATGGTAGTCTACAGTGGTTACTGTGATGTGGTGCTGAAAACGTGCTGTTTTCATCTTCATTATCATTGATCAATTTAACAAGTTCCAGGGAACTTTAGATCCAGGGGGTGGTAGTGTGAAATGAAGTGTGCTGCTTTGTATTCCAAGTTAGGAACATTTGCATTTACTGCTGCCACATTTTCTCTAAATTTGGATTGCAAGCTATTCACTGTTGCCTGAAGCACTGAATGTGTTTTGGAAGTGTGCTATACCGTGTGCACTTGCAAGATTATTTTAAGATTTGACAAAGTGTAAAAATTGCAGCCAGCTTTTTAAGTAGGTGATTCGTATTACAAAGCAGTACCTATCTATGAACCCGGTGGGGTGGGAGGGAAGCTTAATGATGCTAGATTGGTTGTTTTTGTTACAAATTGAGGTTGCCTTTTTATTTACCATTTATATTAATAAAAATGAACCCCCGTTACAGAGTCATCACCATGCCTCTTCTCACCACCCTCTGAGTCAGTCAACTAGTCCTCTTTCAGCATCATGTGACCTCTGACCAGCGTGCACCAATCAGCTTGGCTGTTGTCGTGTCACATGACCCAGGCATGGCCAGTCATCAGGTTGCACCAGCCCATTGGTTCCTGCGCATGCAGTTCTCAGCCTCCTCCTCCAACCTTAACCAAATCGGCAGCGGCCCACCTCACATTCCCGACCAATCAGCGTTTTACGTCCCCAAATGTCTACACTACAACCTACCAGCAACAGCCTTCGGCTAACCAATAAAAGCAGGAAAAATCCACAGCCAGCCCCCATCCGCCAGCCAACTAATCACCTCGCAGCATCTGGCCAGTCCTTTTCAGCCAAATCTGCCTACCCGGCCGACAGTCTGCCTCCCCTTCGTCATTTCTAGCTTGTTGAAAACCAAAAGACTAGTAAGTTTTTCCTGCTTCATACAGTACACTGCTGATTACAAATTTAAAAGTGAAGAGAAAGCTGCTTTTAAAAAAAGGTTCTCCTTTTTTATTTGAATCAAATAGGGTTGGTATTTCTCACTCATTACTGTAATCCGTTGATTTAAAGGGGCATGGTTCTGCATCCAGTGAGTCTAGGACCCTGACATTTTGAGATGTGAATTATTAAATTGTGACTTTCTAAATGTTCAAAGGAGCTATTCTGGTCAGTGCCTCCCCTTCCAAAGTGTAGGTCCCTCCCTGGTTTAGGTCGCAGTGGTCCCATCTTGTGTGTACTTTGCGGTTGTGCATAATGTAACCTTGATTTTACTGCAGCATTAAGAGGCCCTGTACCCAATGTTTTACCATTAGTTATGTTACAACCCTTCATTTTCTTATCCCTCCCCATTTGGTATAAATGCACTTCTTTCCCAAGCACTTTTTTGCCATTCTCTCAGCTGGCAGTATTAAATAACCATGACCTTTTAGGGGAGGTGATGACTGAATTTTGGATTACAAATGCCTTATCAGCGGTCACCCATTCTTATCCCTTAGGAGGGGTGTAGACTATAACTTTGTGCCCACTGAGGGTTAGTTTTCAGTGGGGACTGTAGGGTTTACTTCAGGGGAGTACAGGTAATTTGTGGGTCGGATGGGTTTGGTATCAATGGGTCACCAATGTATTGTGCTCTGCTTTTGACACCCTGTCACCCCGTCACCCCCCCCCCCCCACCACCAGATCTCCACGAAGGAGGAGCTTCAGCCGCAGCCGAAGCAGGTATGTTGACAACCGTAAGCGTTATTGTAAAATTGAACAGCCATACTGTGGGCAACTTAGATCTAAACAGATTATTGGGCATGGACGTAAGGACCCAATTTTGAATCATACTTAATATACACTGCTCAAAAAAATAAAGGGAACACTTAAACAACACAATGTAACTCCAAGTCAATCACACTTCTGTGAAATCAAACTGTCCACTTAGGAAGCAACACTGATTGACAATAAATTTCACATGCTGTTGTGCAAATGGAATAGACAAAAGGTGGAAATTATAGGCAATTAGCAAGACACCCCCAAAAAAGGAGTGATTCTGCAGGTGGTGACCACAGACCACTTCTCAGTTCCTATGCTTCCTGGCTGATGTTTTGGTCACTTTTGAATGTTGGCGGTGCTCTCACTCTAGTGGTAGCATGAGACGGAGTCTACAACCCACACAAGTGGCTCAGGTAGTGCAGTTCATCCAGGATGGCACATCAATGCGAGCTGTGGCAAAAAGGTTTGCTGTGTCTGTCAGCGTAGTGTCCAGAGCATGGAGGCGCTACCAGGAGACAGGCCAGTACATCAGGAGACGTGGAGGAGGCCGTAGGAGGGCAACAACCCAGCAGCAGGACCGCTACCTCCGCCTTTGTGCAAGGAGGTGCACTGCCAGAGCCCTGCAAAATGACCTCCAGCAGGCCACAAATGTGCATGTGTCTGCTCAAACGGTCAGGAACAGACTCCATGAGGGTGGTATGAGGGCCCGACGTCCACAGGTGGGGGTTGTGCTTACAGCCCAACACCGTGCAGGACGTTTGGCATTTGCCAGAGAACACCAAGATTGGCAAATTCGCCACTGGCGCCCTGTGCTCTTCACAGATGAAAGCAGGTTCACACTGAGCACATGAGCACATGTGACAGACGTGACAGAGTCTGGAGACGCCGTGGAGAACGTTCTGCTGCCTGCAACATCCTCCAGCATGACCGGTTTGGCGATGGGTCAGTCATGGTGTGGGGTGGCATTTCTTTGTGGGGCCGCACAGCCCTCCATGTGCTCGCCAGAGGTAGCCTGACTGCCATTAGGTACCGAGATGAGATCCTCAGACCCCTTGTGAGACCATATGCTGACACATGCACATTTGTGGCCTGCTGGAGGTCATTTTGCAGGGCTCTGGCAGTGCACCTCCTTGCACAAAGGCGGAGGTAGCGGTCCTGCTGCTGGGTTGTTGCCCTCCTACGGCCTCCTCCACGTCTCCTGATGTACTGGCCTGTCTCCTGGTAGCGCCTCCATGCTCTGGACACTACGCTGACAGACACAGCAAACCTTTTTGCCACAGCTCGCATTGATGTGCCATCCTGGATGAACTGCACTACCTGAGCCACTTGTGTGGGTTGTAGACTCCGTCTCATGCTACCACTAGAGTGAGAGCACCGCCAGCATTCAAAAGTGACCAAAACATCAGCCAGGAAGCATAGGAACTGAGAAGTGGTCTGTGGTCACCACCTGCAGAATCACTCCTTTTTTGGGGGTGTCTTGCTAATTGCCTATAATTTCCACCTTTTGTCTATTCCATTTGCACAACAGCATGTGAAATTTATTGTCAATCAGTGTTGCTTCCTAAGTGGACAGTTTGATTTCACAGAAGTGTGATTGACTTGGAGTTACATTGTGTTGTTTAAGTGTTCCCTTTATTTTTTTGAGCAGTGTATATATTTAAACACAGCTTTCCAGAGGGTAACTGACAAACTTGTCAACGATGACATCCTCTTGTCAACAGAGGCCAGTAAGATGCAGGTTGCTTTGGTTAATTCTGTTGTTCCTTCT
The DNA here is from genome assembly GCF_016432855.1 of Salvelinus namaycush. Lineage (NCBI taxonomy): Eukaryota > Metazoa > Chordata > Actinopteri > Salmoniformes > Salmonidae > Salvelinus > Salvelinus namaycush. The sequence continues at coordinate 26,960,971 of NC_052326.1, read as the reverse complement.
GTATGCAGGTCTCTTTCCAGAGACAGGAAGAGGGAGAGATCTCTGTCCCGGGACAGAAACCATAAACCCTCAAGATCATTCTCTCGATCAAGGAGGTAAGCAGGAGAGGTTTTATGAGACAGAGCAAAGGATCTTATATCTTGTCTTAATATAACAATGAAACCACTTGTTAGTATGTAACTGTAACAGACCATGGCTTTAACATTGTTCTGAGAGTGCATGAATGCTCCGGGTAAAGTTTATATTAACATTCTGGCTTAACTGTTTTTCCCCTTCTCACAGCCGCTCCAGATCTACTGAGAGAAAGTAAGAAGATTCACGGCAATCGATGGATGAACAAATACAGCCATCCCTCTAGCGAGTTGTTTCATGTGATGGACTATAAATGACCCCTGGTCATTGGTCTTTTTTTCTCTCTTTTTTTTAAACAATCAAATATGTTTAGTATTTGCTTCTTTGTGACTTTCAAGGTATCTATTTCCTCTGTATTTTGTAAATAAGTGGGTATGCAGGTGTAATACGTTACTGAAAGAAAGGGCTGAACTTGAGAACCAACTTCTCATTCAAAATAGCATATGACATCGATGTTAGTCAAACATTTATTCCAGTGCCAAAATTGACCAAAAAAAATGCAAGTAAGTACATATAAAGTCAGTATCGTCCAAAACAGACTTGTGAGATTTGTTTACAAGATTTCGGCATGACTTGAGTGTTTGAGTATCTGTATGTCTAAAAGTACCAGGTCAAGGAAAGGCCCTGTTTTAAATAGTCTAGTGCTCACATCACGTTTCCATGTCAGCAAGATTTGTCTGGAGGTGGTAAAAGGCTATTGTCATCTATTCTATGTTGATTAATATATGTATCTTGTTGTCTAATTGATCTATGGGATTTTCGCTGTTCTTCCAGTTCCTGTTGGTAAATATTTGTCAATGGGAATAATGGCACCCGTATTCAGGATATTGGAATCTATTTGAGAAAAGAGATGCAAAGTACTGAATACAATTATCTCAATTTTGGCTCTACAATATTCCACTTTCTTTTCCTTTGTACTATTTGTAATGTTCTCTGAATTAAAAACTGGTTGTAGAAAAGTCTTCTGTTACCATTTTGTGGGGAGATATAAAATATTAAACTGTCTACAGACCTCAAAGATGTTCTTGCTTTGGATGTAGAATCATCGATATGAAACTAGAAAAGATTCAACTATGCTTCATCACAAATCAACAGGGAAATGCTGGGCTTCATGATGACAAACAATGATTATATTTCTTATTTCTTTGGTATTGAAGCATACAGCAGATTTCCAACGAGGTTGGAAAATAATTTGATTTGAGCAAACACTTTAATAGGTCAGAACAAATGTTTTCTCTTTATTCTTCCAATTTGCACACTCTACTGTTTTGTTTTTTCTTCAGATTCACCACAAGATGTAGCTGATTAAATGGCATGATCATTACACAGATGCATCTTGTGCTGGGGACAAAATGCCACTACAATGTGCAGTTTTGTCACAATGCCATAGATGTGAAGTTTTGAGGGAGTGTGCAATTGGCATGCTAACTGCAGGAATGTCCATCAGAGCTGTTGCCAGATAATTTAATGTTCATTCCTCTACCATAAGCTGCCTCCAATGTCATTTTAGAGTGAAAATGCTGCTGAGGAGTATTTCTGTCTGTATTGAAGCCCTTTTGTGAGGGAAAACTCATTGATTGGCTGGGCCTGGCTCCCAAGTGGGTGGGTCTAGGCCCACCCATGGCTGCACCCTGCCCAGTCATGTGAAATCCATATATTAAGGCTTAATGAATTAATTTAAATTGACTGATTTCTTCATATGAACTGTAACTCAGTAAAATCAATAAATTGTTGCATGTTAAGTTTATATTTTTGTTCAGTATATTTGCACAACCATTGACTACAAACGATTGGCACTGTGATTGGCTGGGCCTGGCTCCCAAGTGGGTGGGCCCCGTCCAAGACCAACCCATGGCTGTGCCCCCTGCCCATGTGAAATCCATAGATTAAGGCCTAATTTATTTAAATTGACTGATTTCCTTATATGAACTGTAACAGAAAAAATCTTTGTAATTGTTGCATGTTGTGTTTATATTTTTGTTCAGTATCATTTTCCTTCAATTCGCAAGAGGCTGAATGTATCTCACCGAAGAAAGCATCCAAGCGAGCAAAACAGCGCCCCTCTATGTGAATGTGTAGGCCATCTATCTGATGCTGTCTGGTCATAAAGAGTATGACATTGTTGCCTCCCATAGCATTGAATGCAAGGAAAGCCAGCGAGCAATTGGCCTCAATGAGCGTTGAGCTAAACTGAGTGAGCTGAACTATGAATGGTCCTGGAGCACCAAAAAAAGCCTGTTTGGATATGGCTTCACTCCTATTACATCAAGAGAAATACGTCATTGACAGAAACAACTTGAATTGTTGCATTTCATTGTGTTGTTGCCCTCCGGTGGCTAACTAGCTAGCTAAAATTTCCCTTTCCTAAATTAGCCATGTAAGGAGATAGGGATTTGGACTTGTGGTTTACTTTATTCTCTGTACTGACCAATGATTATAACGGCGATTCTGATCCAACCATAAATGTATATATTGGACTCAGAGGATGTAAGTTCAATATGTAGCTAGATGTAGAAGAATAATGTTAACTAGCTAACGTTGCCTATAAAAGGAAGTTAGGCTAGCAAGCAATCATTTTAGCCAGATTAAAATAAAAGCTTGTACTGTATGACAGCCATAGACTGTTTCGTCAACATGAAAGAAAGGAGGATGGCATTGGCGTCTCCACAAGTAGGGTGAGTCAATATGTTTTTTTTTATACTTGTATGTTTTTTTATACTTGCACGTCATATTTACCTTACGTTGATTGTTTTTGGTATCTTTAAATTGATGTTGAAATGGTGCTGGAAATGTGGAGGCAGCTCCTGTTTTCTTTGCGACTTGCAATATGCTTTTTGGACTTCACCGGACAGAGGTTGCTCTCCAGTTTAGTAATGAAACAAAGGTGTGGTGGAATTTATTCTGCCACTACATCTTATTGTCTCGACCTTAGGCGTATATATCACGGTGTCAAGGTATATGAACTAACAGGTTATAGAGCAAACAATGCAATTATCACAACACATAAATTGTAATATGCAAAAAAAAATCTGGCTTCCCCAGGGATTTTCCCCACGCACTGTTACTGTAAATTAGTTCTGCCATTAGGTTCCAAAAAGGGGAGAGGTCAGTTATACATTAGGTGCTATGATCCACACCTAATATCCCTTCTGTGACTGAATGACAATTTAGTTTCAATAATATCACAAAACAAACTTTACTGTCAAAATAGCTTTGTCTTCGGCTTCATATTCATAATCTTAAACTCATCTCCTATGATCATGTGAATGGCCTCCATCTGAATGCCCTCATCTCATAATAGGGTAAGCTACTTTGGATATGTGTTACATTTATAAAATGTATGCATATCATAGGTGTAAATGTACCAATGACAATGGTTTTAAAAAGTCACACCTGGACATCACAATTCTAAAATTGTAAACAAAATCCTATAATTGACTACAACTGGTGGATAAGAGGGGAGGTTGACCAATTCGTAAATTAGTGATTGAAGTGAATTTTTATTTAACTAGGCAAGTTACAATGACGGCCTATCCCGGCCAAACCCAGACCACGCTGGGCCAATTGTGCACCTCCCTATGGGACTACCAATCACAGCCAGATGTGATATAGCCTGGATTTGAAACAGGGACTGTAGTGACGCCTCTTGCACTGAGATGCAGTGCCTTAGACCGCTGTGCCACTAGTGAGCCCCTGGTCCTCATGAAAGTACTATAAAAATGTAACTTTAATTGTAATGTCACAAGACAACTTTACATAACTTACAGTGGGGCAAAAAAGTATTTAGTCAGCCACCAATTGTGCAAGTTCTCCCACTTAAAAAGATGAGAGAGGCCTGTAATTTTCATCATAGGTACACTTCAACTATGACAGACAAAATGAGGGGGAAAAAATCCAGAAAATCACATTGTGGGATTTTGAATGAATTTATTTGCAAATTATGGTGGAAAATAAGTATTTGGTCAATAACAAAAGTTTATCTCAATACTTTGTTATATACCCTTTGTTGGCAATGACAGAGGTCAAACGTTTTCTGTAAGTCTTCACAAGGTTTTCACACACTGTTGCTGGTATTTTGGCCCATTCCTCCATGCAGATCTCCTCTAGAGCAGTGATGTTTTGGGGCTGTTGCTGGGCAACACGGACTTTCAACTCCCTCCAAAGATTTTCTATGGGGTTGAGATCTGGAGACTGGCTAGGCCACTCCAGGACCTTGAAATGCTTCTTACGAAGCCACTCCTTCGTTGCCCGGGCGGTGTGTTTGGGATCATTGTCATGCTGAAAGACCCAGCCACGTTTATCTTCAATGCCCTTGCTGATGGTAGGCTTTGTTACTTTGGTCCCAGCTCTCTGCAGGTCATTCACTAGGTCCCCCCGTGTGGTTCTGGGATTTTTGCTCACCGTTCTTGTGATCATTTTGACCCCACGGGGTGAGATCTTGCATGGAGCCCCAGATCGAGGGAGATTATCAGTGGTCTTGTATGTCTTCAATTTCCTAATAATTGCTCCCACAGTTGATTTCTTCAAACCAAGCTGCTTACCTATTGCAGATTCAGTCTTCCCAGCCTGGTGCAGGTCTACAATTTTGTTTCTGGTATCCTTTGACAGCTCTTTGGTCTTGGCCATAGTGGAGTTTGGAGTGTGACTGTTTGAGGTTATGGACCGGTGTCTTTTATACTGATAACAAGTTCAAACAGGTGCCATTAATACAGGTAACGAGTGGAGGACAGAGGAGCCTCTTAAAGAAGAAGTTACAGGTCTGTGAGAGCCAGAAATCTTGCTTGTTTGTAGGTGACCAAATACTTATTTTCCACCATAATTTGCAAATAAATTCATTAAAAATCCTACAATGTGATTTTCTGGATTTTTTTTTCTCATTTTGTCTGTCATAGTTGAAGTGTACATATGATGAAAATTACAGGCCTCTCTCATCTTTTTAAGTGGGAGAACTTGCACAATTGGTGGCTGACTAAATACTTTTTTGCCCCACTGTACATTTTAAAAGGGTGGTGACTGTCAAAGTTCCATGTTGAATTCCCTCCATTATTACAAAACAGGAGTATATTCCAGTCTTTCTGGGTGTCTGTGAAAGCTCTGGGTCTGGACACCACCCTCTGCAACTGGATCCTGGACTTCCTGACATGGACCAACAACACCACCACTCTTGTCAAGAGGGTGCAACAGCGTCTCTACTTTCTAAGGCGGCTGAAGAAATTCAGCATGTCACCCCGGTCCTCTCCAAATACAACTACTGCACCATCGAGAGCGTCCTGACCAGTTGCATCACGGCCTGGTAAGGGAATTGTTCTCATTGAAAATCTGTTGTTTGAATTGAAGAGGCCAATCCATAAGTGCAGAGGCAGGATACCAAGGACCTGGGAAGATTCTGTATGGAGGAATGGTCTAAGATTCCTCCCAATGTGTTCTCTAATCTCATAAAACATTTTAGAGGAAGGCTCAGTGTCATTATCCTCGCAAGGGGAGGCTGCTGGAGTATTAATCATTTTGATCCCTATCTTTTTTAGATGTTTTTTAAAATTACTTGTTTGACTAAATCTCTATCTCTGAGCAATTGTATTAGTATAAAATAATATAATTTTCCCATTTTTGTGAGCATACAATTTAGTTCAGTATGTGTATTATTTATTTTATACAGTCTTTTTTGCTTATGTTTGTCAGTGGTGCCAATAATTTGGGACCTGACTAATACCCTCAAATAAAAGGTGTCACTGTACCTCATATAAAACATTTGATCTCAAATTCAAAATGGTGGAGTATAGAGGCAAATTTAGATTGCAGATTCACTTTCCAAATTTATCTGGAGGGGAGTGTACCTTCTCGTTTAAAATGTCATAACTTGCAAAGGAACCAAGAGCCCCTGTTAACCTCCTGCATTGCTAAACAACTGGGTTACTGTCCCATGAGGCTGAGTTTCTGGTCATTAAACACTCTTTCATGAGAGTAGGTCAACTGTCAGGTGTCTTTTATTTGCGGCTGCAGTGGGAAGGAACCGGGCAGGATGCCAGCAGGAATGAGGTTGGCTGGGGCGATCTGTGGAATAGAATGGAGATAGTGTGGCAGCCTGATGTTTTGGCTGACATAAGCAAGCCTGACTTCGAGAACAGGTAGATCAGTCGGAGCTAGCTCAAATTTCGGCACAAGATTGATCCACGACATGTGGAGCTGTGGGTCCTTAAAAGGGTCAATCTGTAGTTGCTACATCCATTTTTTGACAAATAAATGAATGATATATACCCATTGATTCTTTAAGAATATAATGTATAAATGCCTCATAAGCTTAGTTCAACTGTCAAACCCCATCAGAACCCCAAAAACACTGTATAGCCTCAAAACATTCTTAAAACTAAATGTGATATCTTGGATGGTCAGTTTGTCGTTGCATAGCACAGTCTATACATTTTAGAGTGGTTGCATTGTATACACGCATTGGCTGTAAGTCGCTTTGGATAAAAGCATCAGGTAAAGGTCATTAAAAAAAATATTAAAAAAAAATCTCCAGGCCCATCCCTCAGCTTTTTACCAAAACAGAAGCAGGGTGCCCGCTTTGTTATTGTTTCAACTAAGGATTATCCCTTTAAATACACTACAGTAGACATAGGCCTTTGCCCTGCAGCCCTGAACATGTGCTTCTGGTATTCTCTAATTCTTTTGTTTTTACACCAGAGCGACTCAAGTGCCTCTGCAACTCACTTCATGACATATATAGGCCTACACAGACTTTTATTCGAGGTCCAGGGAAGTCACTAATACAAACAACTATTACAGTATTGTACATAGGCCTAAATACCATATGTCAGTAAAAGAAATAGCATAACCCAGAGACATATTACAATGTAGGCATGTAGCCCAAAATAGAAAGGGCACAACTGTGTGAACTGTGGGTGGGAGAAGTCTACTCTCTGGAATGTCACTCGAATAATCAGTCCAACCTACAAGAAGTCTAAGCCAAGTGAAGAGATTGGTCTGGACTGGAATTTACTCATACCGGAAAAACTTGGAGTTTGAATTTGTGTAAATGGTTGTTTACTGGACGAAATACACATGCTTAACTCAGCCTTTGCACCAGAGAAAATTAATCACGCCCCCCAAAGTTTATGAAAGTCTGCTTCTGCTTAACTGCCACTCTGCCAGAACAGTACACTTTGAGAAAGTATCAAGCAAAGATAAGACATCAGTGAGAACTTGAGTTGCTTTAGTTGTGCCTCAGGCATTTAGTAAAACAGTTTTTAGAAAACTGATGTTCAAAGCAAAAGTTTTAAAGTAAACCATAATTTAATTTTCAAAGAGTAACCTGAAACCGAGAAAGGGAACTTTTCCTGATGTTTGGATTGCAGTTTCATTGTATGTAAAATCTTCAAATATCTATGCATGCTACTTTTTATGTAAATTAAAATAACAGTAACTCAGAAAAGCCTTGTCAGGCTATAGGCTTATGGAAATGTGTTATTTCATACAACTCTATGCTGCTCTTTGTATGCCATTTGAATATTTGAGAATTAACCAATGATATTAGGCCACTCTTGGCCATGATTACAGACACCCGTGTGTCTTTTGACACTATATAAACGAGTCATCCCTCAGTGTTTGTGATTATACCCTGATGAAGACAGCTTGGCTGTCGAAACGTTGGTAATTAAATCTTTGCATCTGAGCTCCTGGAGTGTGCGGCTCTCTTTTATTTTCAAGTTTTCTACTCCGCTAGACAGCACCTCGCCTAAATAGGTGTGCGTTTCTTTTTCTTCTATTTCATACAACTGAACAAAGGAAAGGTTGAATCATTATCAAATCAAAGTTTATTTGTCACGTGCGCCGAATACAACAGGTGTAGACCTTACAGTGAAAAGCTTACTTACAGGCCCTAACCAACAGTGCAATTTAAGTAAAAAAATAGGTATTAGGTGAACAACAGATAAAGGAAATAAAAAACAGTAAAAAGACAGTGAATAATAACAGTAGCAAAGCTATATACAGTAGCGAGGCTATATACAGGCACCGGTTAGTCGGGCTAATTGAGGTAGTATGTACATGTAGGTTTGGTTAAAGTAACTATGCATATATGATAAACAGAGAGTAGCAGTAGCGTAAAAGAGGGGTTGGCGGGTGGCGGGACACAATGCAGATAGCCCGGGTAGCCAATGTGCGGGGGCACCGGTTAGTTGGGCTAATTGAGGTAGTATGTACATGAATGTATAGTTAAAGTGACTATGCATATATGATAAACAGAGAGTAGCAGCAGCGTAAAAGAGGGGTTGGGGGGGAACACACAATGCAAATAGTCTGGGTAGCCATTTGGGGGTAAAAGCTGTTGAGAAGCCTTTTGGTCCTAGACTTGGCGCTCCGGTACCACTTGCCATGCGGTAGTAGAGAGAACAGTCTATGACTGGGGTGGATGGGGTCTTTGACAATTTTTAGGGCCTTTCTCTGATACCGCATGGTGTAGAGGTCCTGGATGGCAGGCAGCTTAGCCCCAGTGATGTACTGGGCCGTACGCACTACCCTCTGTAGTGCCTTGCGGTCGGAGGCCGAGCACTTTCCGTACCAGGCAGTGATGCAACCAGTCTGGATGCTCTCGATGTTGCAGCTGTAGAACCTTTTGAGGATCTCAGGACCCATGTCAAATCTTTTTAGTTTCCTGAAGGGGAATAGGCTTTGTCATGCTCTATTTATGACTGTCTTGGTGTGTTTGGGTTGTTGGTGATGTGGACACCAAGGAACTTGAAGCTCTCAACCTGCTCCACTACAGCCCCGTCGATGAGAATGGGGGCGTGCTCGGTCCTCCTTTTCCTGTAGTTCACAATCATCTCCTTAGTCTTGGTTACGTTGAGGGATAGGTTGTTATTCTAGCACCACCCGGCCAGGTCACTGACCTCCTCCCTACAGGCTGTCTCGTTGTTGTCGGTGATCAGGCCTACCACTGTTGTGTCGTCTGCAAACGTAATGATGGTGTTGGAGTCGTACCTGGTCACACAGTTGTGGGTGAACAGGGAGTACAGGAGGGGATTGAGCACGCACCCCTGAGGGGCTCCAGTGTTGAGGATCAGCATGGCAGATGTGTTGCTACCTACCCTCACCACCTGGGGGCGGCCCATCAGGAAGTCCAGGATCCAGTTGCAGAGTGATGTGTTTAGTCCCAGGGTCCTTAGCTTAGTGAGGAACTTTGAGGGCACTATGGTGTTGAGCTGTAGTCAATGAACAGCATTCTCACGTAGGTTGGAATGGGTCTAGGAGTGGGTCTAGGGTTTCTGGGATGATGGTGTTGATATGAGCCATGATGTCATGTTTCCTCCTGGCACCAGAGGGAGGCAGAAACCACCCTAGAGACTTTTATTGGACTCAGGTGTGTCTTATTAGTTCATGATTGTGTCCCTGTTGAAAAAGGTAAGTTTTCTGTGGTCCTTTGCAGAAGCTTGAATTGTTTACCGTGTGCATTCTTTTCCTGAGTGAGTTTGAGGCTTAGTATTTGTTATTTTTCTAGTGTACTGTGATCCTGCCTCTACTGTTTCTCAGTAAAGTATTTATGTTTATCCTTATCCACTGATTCCTCATCTGGTCTCTTCTCTGCACCTGTGTCCAACCTCTCCACGTCACACATGACCAGCCTTTCAAAGCTACAGATGTGAGTGCTACGGATCGGTAGTCATTTAGGTAGGTTACCTTGGTGTTCTTGGGCCCAGGGACTATGGTGGTCTGCTTGACTAACTCATCACTTAAGGAGGCAAACATATTGAGTGAATTTGTTTTTCAACTAAATACAGTCTCTGTTCAACAATACTCTATTATGGCTCTTTGTTTCCACATAAACAAACATTCAGTCCAGGTTTTTTGTTTTGTTGCAATTCTCAATTAGCCTTTCAGAGGCTTTGACAGTCCTTTTTGGTTGTTCTGCTGAAGCACTTATTGAAGCAGTTGAATAGCATTCATTGTCAGTCAGGGTGTTCAGACTGTTTAGTCCAATGCTGAAGGCATTTGACACTTAAGTAGTGTCCTCCTGATAATCCTCAGTCCCTTGAGTAAACGGCTGAAGCCTTAGAGCCACTCGGTTTCCTCTAAGTTGTGATCCATGCTCCGTTTGGATCTCATAGGAATGCGGTGCAACTTCTCTCTGCACGTGTCCTTGCTGCATCCAGGTTCCCGTAGTGATGTCTCTGAGTTTTTGGTTTGTCCGTTCAATTAAAACCGACAACCATCTTCTCTTCATCTTCGATGGGGTTAACGGCGGTTGGCAACAGAGCGAGAACGTTGCATTACCACCACCAGCTGGACGGGATATTGAATAAGAAACTAAAAAAACATTGCAGAAGAGGGGGGAAAACTACATCATATTAAAATAAAACATGTTAACTAAGAAAGCCCATCCCACTTCTTCAATCCCAGTCCACTCTAAAATACATCCCTACACGGGCTCAGGGGCCTGTGATGGCGGTACATTCACCATCAGGATTTCTTGCACGGCGTCGGCTGTGAAATCACAGACCCAAAACTTTCAGCAGCATTCACAATACCAATTTGATTAGATTTCTTCTCCGCTTGTGCTGTACAGTTTATGACCATTGCAATAAATAATAAAGTCCACATTTTTAACATGCAGCAGTTCACTATCCCTCGGTTGATGAGAAACCTTCACTGGTCTTGGTGGCGCTACTGCCGTTGTTTCTTCCCCGCTACTCGTTCCTTCCAATTTTCTCACCGCCTCCAGATAGGAGACACGCTGGACACTCCTTACCCTTGCCACCTCATTCTCCTTCACCTTAACAGGTCACTCCAGAAATTCAGGTGCATGTTCACCTCCACAGTTGCAGCATTTCCCTTCATCTGGCGTACGATACTCTTCCCTTCTGCACACACTTGACACATGACCAAATATTTTACATTTATAACACTGAAGGGGCTTGTACACAAACGCTCTTACAGGGTGTCTCATGAATCCTAACTTTGTATGAGAAGGGAGAGACTCGTCATCAAAGAACAGTAGCATGGATGAATTTAATTTATTTTCTCCACACGTCAGTCGATTTGCACCAACCACTCCATCGATGTCTTCAGTTATATCCTCTGCCTTTATTTCTTGCGCCACCCCAGAAATAACCCCCTAGATAGCACCCTGCTACGAAAATCCACACAGGAAACATTCCGCAACAATATTTTTTTGAGTCTTAAAACACGCTTCTTCTCCTCCGCAGAAACAACAAATCTAAATAAGACCACTTCTTGTGACTCACCGACTCCACACTTTCCTCCAACACATTCCAGATTTTGGATTTCCCAAGTAGCATTGATCCAAAACCCTCAATCCGATTAAATACTAGTCTCGTGGTTTCCTATTTTCCAATGCTGATTTACATTTAAAGTTTCCCTTTTTCTTCGCCACTGTAACCCACCATTCTCACTTTCTGTACTATTAGCTTCACCCAACTCACTAGCAGTTTCAAACAAAACCTCAGTTTCCCACCATCTTCTCAAACGATGATCTTTCGACCTAGACAACAAGGGGAGGGGAGTTCCTTACTAATTAGTGACCTTAATTCATCAGTCAAGTACAGGACAGGAGCGAAAACCCGAAGACACTCGGCCCTCTGTGGAATGAGTTTAACACGTGACATAGATTTGCCCTATTTCAGCCTCTATTAATTTACTGTAGTTAACTCTGTTTGAATTGTTCCCTGACATCAGACACGTTTTCACGAAGATAGTTTGGAGTGAGATTTATTTTCTTTAATCTGTAAATGTCTACCATGATCTGTGCGTATATTCAACATGATTCACAAATGAAACTATGATCTATGAATATATTTAGTAAATAAAACCAGGATCTGTAAATGTGTAAAAATATTTCACTAATTAAACCTTGATCTGTATATGTATTCAACATAGCTCACAAATAAAACGAACATTTTAACAAATATAGAACGATGTGTGAGCAAATGTTCAGAAACATTTACAACTGTGGAATGTGCATTTGCACATTCAAAAAGTGCTTGTGGATCTCTGTATTTTGTTTGTAAAAAACGCAAGTTATGGGTTAACACTGGCACCTAGTGGTTATTCGTAGTACTACAGCCACGAGTTGACGTCCAGGACTTGTCTTTACATGTCGCTGTAGAGGTTTGCCCAGGCATGTACTGTACTAGATCAGGACAGTAGGAGGGCTTTATGAATCATAGTCTGATGGCAAGCACTTAAATACAACTGCAGCATCCTGAACACACAGTCCAGTTCCTCCTTTACACTGATGAAGTGAAGTACAGTTGGGATTTTGAGAGAGATTTACTTGTGCATAAATGGTAAGTTCTTTATTGGTTGGGTTAGGCTAGCTATACAACTTCTTACATCTTGTTGCATTAGCGAGTAGTGTTTCAGTGATTATGGTGTGATATTTGGTTGTTATTGAATTATATTGGAATATCTGATTTATTGATGCCATTTATTAATATTTGTTTCAGTTTGATGGTTGGTGATAGGATAGGCCGATTTTAAGATAATTTAATTGGGTTACTACCTTAGTTGTTGATGTTTAAATCTGAGAGAAACAGTCTTGGTCTTACATAGCAATAATCTATCATATTTACCTTTGTTCACAAGTTCAGAGGCATCTGATTGCAGTGAAACATAAATTTAAAAAATCAAACTTCAGCACTTTTAGATTTGCTATTCTGTAGAGTAGAAGACACAAGAAAGGGACTTGTGTCACATACTCAGGATAATTCAACAAACTGTCAACTCCGACAATGTACACTATATTTACAAAAGTATATGGACACCCCTTCAAATTAGTGGATTTGGCTATTTTAGCCACACCCGTTTCTGACAGGTGTATAAAATCGAGCACACAGGCATGCAATCTCCATAGACAAACATTGGCAGTGGAATGGCCTTACTGAAGGGGCTCTGTGACTTTCAACGTGGCATCGTCATAGGATGCCACCTTTCCAACAAGTCAGTTCGTAAAATTTCTGCCCTGTTATTGTGAAGTGGAAACGGAAAGGTGGGAGCAACAAGGCTCAGCCGCAAAGTGGTAGGCCACACAAGCTCACAGAACGGGACCGCCGAGTGCTGAAGCACAGAGCCCCGACCTCAACCCCATCGAACATCTTTGGGATGAATTGGAACACCGACTGCGAGCCAGGCCTAATCGCCCAACATCAGTGCCCGACCTCACTAATGCTCTTGTGGCTGAAAGGAAGCAAGTCCTTGCAGCAGTGCTCCAACATCTAGTGGAAAGCCTTCCCAGAAGAGTGGAGGCTGTTATAGCAGCAAAGGGGGGACCAACTCTATATTAATGCCCATGGTTTTGGAATGAGATGTTCGACGAGCTTTTGGCCATGTGGTGTAGATCAGGTGTCTACATTTGACATGAGGTCTTTTTACATGATCTTATTGATGACGTTACTGTTTGCTCTTGCTGTGCTCTGTAAGTAGATATCCGTCTACTTAACTAACCATGCTGTCCTCTCCCTTTGTCCCCTGCAGTGTAGAACCAGAACAACCATGGCCAGTCGTAAGCGGATTCTGAGCTCCCTGGGGAAAGGTTCTGCCAGACGGAACCTGTTTGGCCCAGTGGACCATGAGCAGTTGCAGCAGGAGTACCAGAATACCTTGCGCAGAGACCTGGAGGACGCCTGCCACCGCTGGGGCTTTGATTTCCTGTCAGAGAAGCCTCTGGCTGGGGGAGACTTCCAGTGGGAGGGGGTTCTAGGCACCAAGCTGCCTCTCCTCTACCAACCCTGCCTTTTGGGTCAGGGAGAGGCACAGAGGGAGGGAGGCCTGACGGCCATCACAGGGGGGGTCAGGGCAGGGCCATTGCACCGTGGCAAGGAGAATATCCCTTGCACACCTGAGAAGTGCGGAGCCAACCACCAGAACCTGGAGAAAACACCAGACAAGAAGGAGAACACGAACCACAATGAAAACAGACTGAAGACGAAACAGACCGAAGACTAAACAGACCAACCTCACAGGTAGGAGTGTTGGTGTCGTGTGTGGATGTAGGGGTTGGTTATTGGGGAAGGGTTATAAGGATGTAGGGTTGAACTGCTGGTTTACTTTAAAATTAAGTTTTGAATAAGAAGTCCAATGCTGACAAGTCCTCTTGGTTTCTGTCTCTGCAGATTTCTACCAAGCCAAGAAGAGAGTGGTGGGTACGCAGTGTAAGTCAGGCCAGTGATTTCAGGGCACACAGTCACAGCAGCCAGAGAGCCAACAGTCGGGACAGAACCACAGCAAACACTACTTCTCGCAGGAACCCACACACTGCACAGACACTGGACACATAGAGTGCATAGTTACCTGGAGGAATACATAACCAATACTATAAACAAATGCAGGGGGAAATTAAACAACATCTTTTATTGCATCCATTACCAATGCATATTGTAAAAAAAAAAAAGTATATCCATGTATGTTAACCGATGTACTAATGATTTCAATGTAAGGGGGCTTGTGTTCTTCCTGTGGTAATGAAGGAACATTCAAACGGTTCAAATGATGCATCCATGTTCATTTGTGAGTCATGTAAGGACATCCTCTAAAACCCTATGACCTTTTGGTGTAAAGGGGACTTTTGCTATAAGAGCTCACTGTCTGGACAGGTAAGTTCCTGTCTGACATTCCACAGCACTAAAATGGACCAATCAAAGCCCTGCCTCTGGGTCTACCCTTAAACCCTCTTGTCTTGATGACATCTTGAAATGATGAAACCATACTGTTTATGGTAGAGGTTGAATCTACTACAATATACTGTCTCATTGAAAAATGACCACAACAACATAATAGTATTTTACAAAGTCTTTCTGGTTCATATGTCCAAATGTATTGATTGATGTGATTTTATTTAATGTTTTTTCATTATGCTGTATTTCTTGTGAAGAGCGCCAGAATCATGTTATTGTCTGTCTTTTGCAAGCACTTCCTGCCTAAAGTATGTATGTTTGTACATATTGTGTACATTTGTGAAATCTCAACATGTACTCATAGGAAACTAGTGGAAGAGTACTGTAATGAATAAGACTGTTATGCTTATAATGCAAATTCCTATATAGGAAATGTCACCAATGTCCCTCACCTTCTAACTAGGGCATTTTGCTATAATACTCCTGGGAATTTGTTGATGGGTACCTCCCCAATGCTCTTTCATGATTTTCTGAACACAAGGCCAGACATGAAAGTTAACCTTAGAATAGTATCAGAAATGTACGTTTTCTTTCAGTATTGCTCAATATTTTTAATGTAGCCCACAGCAGGTGCATCAAGGGACTCAAATTAGTCAAGTGCATGTATGGTATTTTAATCTAAACAGGGAAATTGTGTCCTCAAAAACACACAGCTATTTTAGAGTAAGCTACAGCCAAGTGGAAGTGCAGTAAAATACACATGAAGTGTTTTCATCTGCCTCAAACTAAGGTCCATCACGGACCACGGTTATTTTTTGTTATGATGGCTGATCCTTCTGCTATTGGTAATTTGAATGGGGGTTAGACAACATCTCTGTCATGAAAATTCTTCCAAACTAAACTAATAGCTTCACAGACCCTGATATTCTGCTAATAACATGCATTACACCAAAAAATGCACTTGTGTTTATAGATGTTGGTGCACAAGTCCTACATAGGGTTTATGTTCAAAGCTACAACAAACATATTATTTATTATGAAATAAGGTAGATATGTGTAATTGGTTATTAGGAAAAAAATGAAATAAATACAGTATGTATATATTATCCTGAAGTACATTTATTGTTTCACCTTTGGGTGTCATGAAAATCTTTTGACCTGAAGATAAGTAACCAATATTTATAAAAACATTTCTCTCCACCTCAGTCAGGCATCGATTCTCAATTCCAGAGGAACAAAATATTTATGTAATACAGATCGGAGTTCTGTGGAGCCATATTTATACTGAACAAAAAATATCAATGCAACATGTAGAAGTGCTGGTCCCATGATTCATGAGCTGAAATAAAAGACCTCTGTATTTCTCTCAAATGTTGTGCACAAATGTGTTTAGATCCCTGCTAGTGAGCATTTCTCCTTTGCCAAGATAATCCATCCACCTGACAGGTGTGGCATATCAAGAAGCTGATTAAACAGCATGATCATTACACAGGTGAACCTTGTGCTGGGGACAATAAAAGGACTCTATAAAATGTGCAGTTTTGTCACACAACACAATGCCACAGATGTCTCAAGTTTTGAGGGAGCATGCAATTGTCATGCTGACTGCAGGAAAGTCCACCAGAGCTGTTGCCAGAGAATTTAATATTGATTTCTCTACCATAATCCACCTCCAACGTTGTTTGGCAGTATGTCCAACCGGCCTCACAACTGCAGACCACGTGTAACCACGCTAGCTCAGGACCTCCACATCCAGCTTCTTCATTTTTGGGATCGTCTGAGACCAGCCACCCAGACAGCTGATGAAACTGGGTTTGCAGAACCGAAGAAGTTCTATACAACTGTCAGAAACCGTCTCAGGGAAGCTTATCTGCTTGCTCATCATCATCACCAGGGTCTTGACCTGACTGCAGTTCGGCGTCGTAACCGACTTCAGTGGGAAAATGCTCACCTTCGATGACCACTGGCACAACGGAGAAGTGTAATCTTTTTTTAAAGTATCTGTGACCAACAGATCCATATCTGCATTCCCAGTCATGGATTGGGGCCTAATGAATTTATTTCAAATGACTGATTTCCTTATATGAACTGTAACTCAGGAAAATCTTTGAAATTGTTGCGTTTATATTTTTGTTCAGTGTATAAAGCATGAAGACGAGGCCAAGCGTACGTTTGATTACATTTATAAGTACCGCTACACATTATGCACCATTACCACATCATGAACTCTTTTTTAAATCATGTTCATCATATTCTGAAAACTGAAAGTTAGCTCATCAAATATAAATTATTTGCATAAACAAAGAAGATTTAAAAACTAAATCCCTAGTATTTTTGTATTGATAGCATAATGATTACAAATACTATCATCATGTAGACGGCTAGAATAAAAATAGGATTTGTAATTTTGTTACTGCTATTAATGGTTGACAGAGCCCATTGTGGTTGTCAGAGGCCTCACCTCAGTCACTCCTTCACTCCTGTGCCCCTTTTCACATTGGAAACAGAAGATGACCACTGAAAGTAGTGACAACATCGTGATCATCAAAGGCAACTGCTCCACTCCTGAGTTGAACATACATATTCTCCCCAACCTCTAGCTGCAGGGAGACTTGAGTTGGAAATGTTGATGTAATAATCATTAGATGAGTTGTGGAACGCAGAGATGACCTTCTGGGAGTTCTTGTACATGCTTAAAATCATAGGATGTGTTCCATGGCCAAATCCAGTAATCGCAAAGTGGTAGACTCCTTTAACCTTTGCAGTGAACACACCTAAATATAAGCATTAAGATATTAGTGATATAGTTGATGAGACAGTGGATTGTGCAGTCAGATGGAACAGAGTAAACAGGCATTTCAACGTCATAGATTTACCAGGTGGTAACTTGTGGAATAGACAATGGCGGGAATGCGGTTTTAACCAATCAGCATCCAGGATTAGACCCACCCGTTGTATAACATAACACTTTATACTTTAGATTACTATGTACAGTGCATGCCCACTGTTACAACTTATCACGTGCATCATTTGACATATGGGAACCCAGACACATATACACACATACTATACATACGTACCAGTAGAGGAATCAAAAGCCCCACCGATGTTGGTGTAGACTCGTTTGAAGACCACAGTGGTGTGATTGTCATAAGGCCCTATGGTGCTCCCCAGTGCAGAAGAGAACACCACCGCTGACCTCTTTGTGGACACAGGGACCCTTACCAAAAAGTACGAAATAGCAATACATGCAAGTTACTTCTGTAAAATCAAAAAAAAAGGGAATGATTATCAAAATGTTGCTTTGTGCATTACAGTACCTGACATTTCTTTCTTCAGCCCCACTACCAAGCCCTCACTGACTTTCAGCCTGGCCTCCATGGCTATAATGACAGAAATAATGTTGAAGGATATTTATTAAATAAAACCAACCAAAGACAGTAGTTGATTTGATCTCTTACTGTACCTTCATTAACTATGGTGAGTTTCTCCACCACACCCTTGGTGGCTCTCAACTTGGCATCTGTGTTTCTCAGCTCCAAGCATTGCTCCACTACCATGTCTCTGACAGCCAGGAGTTCAGTCCAGATGTTTTGGGGGCAGCTGTTCTTTTCATCCGTTGTATTTGCAGGAGCTGCAAGAGCAATGACCTCCTGCTTTGTGTTGCTCATGGTTCTAATGTTGTGTCTCAAAATGTATTTTCTTGTTGTGTGAGGTGCTCTTATGCCTCTGCTCTGTGCCTCACTTCTGATCAATGATTAATTTGGAACTAGGAATGGTGATGTAGACTAAAACTTCTACGGAACCCAGGTGTATCTAGATTGGGCGAAATCAATCATCAACAATTCTATTCTGTGATAAGTTCAAAAGCTTTATGGTGGTTATCATATCCACAATAATCATATTTTCAAGATATTGCTCGTATAGAGCGGTCAATGGCTGTGATAAACAAAGCTTGGGCCACCACAGTTGAAGTGTGTGATGTACTGTGACAAACTCCAACAGATCTTAACAATGCTTTCTCTTAAAACATTTATTCACCTACTTTGTAAGGGAGAGGGTGGGGTACATTTTCTTCTACAGTAATATACCATCATGAAATTGTATTGTTAACTCCTACTTCTCCCTGTAAGATCATAACGTTGTGTTCTCTGTAACTATGGCGTAAACTCTTGACAGTTTGCAAATAGTTATATCGTTCTTGAAACGTAATTTTGTTTTGTGTGGATTGTCATGATTGCTGATATCTGTGATTGGACCCTCCAGTATGTGTGTATGGTATATTATTGAAAATAAATACAAATGTTGATAGAAAAAGATTTATGGTGCTTATTCATAAATAACCCACAATAAAAATTCATTCTGTCATAAATACAGCTCAGCATGGAAGCATGGCTGTGTGAAACATAATGTATCTGTGGAGCTTTTCCCCAAGGAAGTCTGAGGAGAGCTCATGGCAACCTTCCAAATCCCTACAGACCCCACAACCTCCCAACACATTAGAAAGAACCAAGAGAAAAATATATAATAAATAAGGGCATCAAATATGAACCCGTCCATCACAAAGAGACTATTATTAGTTCTCTGTTTTGGAAACCCTCACCAAGCATTCCTATAATCGGTGTGTGTAGGCCTATTTCTATGGCTTTCATTTAGCATCTGCCTATATAATGCTGCACCATGGGACAGAGAAGATAGGGCACTCCTTTTTAAGCCTTGCCGTAGCTCCACATTCTTTTGTAAACCACTGCAGCAGCCCCCCATTAACATGCGTGAGGCGGTGTATATTCAGGGTTTAAGGGATGAAAGGGCTGCAATAGGCCCTGACACAAGCCCTGCTGTACTACCGTCCCCCCTCCCTCCCCCTCTCCGCTTCCCTGGCTTCAGCACACATAGGCACCTGCGCGCCTGCGCTAAACTCTCCCCATCCCCCCTCCCTTCTTCCTCCATCATCTGTGCCTCAGCTCACACAGCCGTGATAGAGCAGGACGGCTAGTATTTGCACGCAGACAGCGAGAAGGGGAAAGAGAGAGAGGGAGCAAAAGAAAGAGGCAGACAGAGCGAGCGTAAGATACAAAGGGGGAGAAAGAGAGCAACAGCAGAGACAACGAGAGAGAGAGATGGAGGAAGACAGGGAGACTGCAGACATCTTTGTTATCAACAATGGAGCATGAAGCTCTGGTAAGGCGATAGGCAGATATTGGGTAGTGGAAAGACATTGAGGAAAGGGGGTCTCGTGTGACCACAGGGGGAGGGAGGAGGAGAAGGAGGAAGTGGAGGAGAAGGATGGGCCTCGAACACAGACCTGCAGTTGCACTGCCAATCCTGGATTAAACAGTATGGTAACGTTCCCAAATTAATCTGTCACTGCACTGGTTTTGTCTCATCATCCTCTAGTGTTTACTTCCATTCTCATTGACACCCATCACTCATTTCACCCATGTCGCAGTGCATGTCTCCTTCTCATGTGAAGACCCTTTTTTTCACGCCATAGCCGTCTGTTATGATCATCTCCCTGCTTCTGCTCTTGTCTCCAGGAGCCTCACCCACCGTGGACCTAACCCTGTGTTTTCACACACACTGTTGGATCTGAGCATCGGCCATTGCTGTCTCTGTGTGTGTGTTGTTTTTGTTGTATTTTTTCCCATCCATCCAGAGAGGAAGGAACATTGTGTATTTCTTCCCTTCATCCAGTCTGTAACATAATAAGCTTTCCATTTTCTCTCATTGAAATAAAATGAATAGATGAATAGCCTGGTATTGTAGTGCCTGCAGTCATTCGTCCATTAAAATCACATGCCTCCATTTCAATGCAGCTACCTGATTGTAACCTACTTTCTAAAATTGTCGCCTGCTTGTCAGTGGATCTTTTGGGAAATAGTGCAGGGCACTGTGGCTCCTCTGAGACCTCTTTTACATGCTAATACAATCCTAATAAAGCCTCAGTGGCCTGACTAGATGAATTAGGGCAGCGCTTGCTGAGATATGTGTGGTGTCTGCCCTGGTTCCTGTCTGCTGGGGTTGGTGACAGTAGTGTTGTGATGTCTGCCCGGGCGACATGGGGTAATAATTAAAACACAACAATTCCCACTCCCAGAAACAACTAGATGTTTTTTATCCTATATAAACAGTCCACAGATGGTTGTGTCTTTCAGTGAGATGTTAAGAATTCACACTGAGGGAGATTAGACCTCCATTGTTTGTCGAGCTGCCTGCCACGTTGCAGAGTAGAAGAGGGAGGGTACTCCCCCATGTTTATGTCATGCAGCATCACACCACTAGATCATACATCACACAAGTTTAAAAGGGATAGAATGATACATTGATTGTGCAGATTTCTGAACTAATAATCACAGTATTCATCGTTGTCTTAGACCTAACCATCATCATCACCATCACATTCATCAGGTATTCATGTGCCAAAATAGTTTTTCACAGTTTAGCAGTATGCACTGTGAAAACACTTGATGTAAAATCTGTTTATTAAGGCTTAACACAGTAACTTTGTCTGGGTCTTATGCCAAGGATCTGGGGGAAAGTCTGTGAAAAGAGAACAGTCACTAGAT
This sequence comes from Salvelinus namaycush, assembly GCF_016432855.1. Classification (NCBI taxonomy): domain Eukaryota; kingdom Metazoa; phylum Chordata; class Actinopteri; order Salmoniformes; family Salmonidae; genus Salvelinus; species Salvelinus namaycush. Next base: position 26,939,646 of record NC_052326.1, on the reverse strand, counting down.
CTGTCATTGTGATGGGTGTTCTGCTTTAAAGATCATGTTTACCTTGCGATGCTGACTTCACATCAATCATGGCAACCACTTTCTCCCTGTCCGCGCACTCTGTCACCTCTGCCTCCCCCATCCCCTTTCCCTGCTTAGCTGGATAAAAGCGAAGTGACAACATTGGGCCTGCCCCCCTCAGCCAGCCATGGCGGCTCTGACAGTAACATCAGCTTGGATGGGGCTGGGGTGGGTGCGGGGGCAGGGGCAGTGGCCGGGTTGGGGGCTGTGGCTGGAGGGGCTGAAGGGGTCGCAGAGCCTCAGCGAACGCGGGTCGCTCTGGAGCACCTGCAGCAGAAGATCCTGAAGATAACTGAGCAGATTCGGATAGAACAGGAGGCAAGAGATGACAACGTAGCCGAGTACTTGAAGCTGGCCCACAACGCAGACAAGCAGCAAGCCTCGCGCATCAAACAGGTGTTTGAGAAGAAGAACCAGAAGTCTGCACAGACCATCGCCCACCTGCACAAAAAGCTAGAGCACTACCACAAGAAGCTGAAGGAGACAGAGCAGGTGAGTGAGTGTGTGTGTGTGTGTGTGTGTGTGTGTGTGTGTGTGTGTGTGTGTGTGTGTGTGTGTGTGTGTGTGTGTGTGTGTGTGTGTGTGTGTGTGTGTGTGTGTGTGTGTGTGTGTGTGTGTGTGTGTGTGTGTTTGTTGGTTCCTGCCACACTGGTTCCATCTCATGACTGATGATGACTCCTCTCCGTGGCTCAGCTGTTCCTAAGGGACATTTGTAATGTAATGTGTTTGTCTCACTTGAATGTTTTACCCTGACTGATGCTTTCTGAGGTGATGCACAGGAGGTTGGTGGCACCTTAATTGGGGAGAAAAGGCTCGTGGTAATGACTGGAGAGGAGTCAGTGGAATGGCATAAAATACATCAAACACATGGTTTCCAGGTGTTTGATGCCATTCCATTATTATGAGCCGTTCTCCCCTCAGCGGCCTCCACTGAGGTGATGATACATGTTGTCACTTTATAAGTAGGGTTGGGCCATATCCACATTACCCTATGAATTAAATATAGAAATCATCCCTGGAGGATTTCTGTATTTTGAAAGTTACATATCTTGAACACTTGAGTGCTGACAAGCAAAACATTTTGGGACTATGTCAACAATGAACTAATGAAACAAATATAAAAAGATAGGTTTTGGGTGGAATTACCCTTTAACAACAGGTTGTTGAAAATACCTATTTCAATACCTGACTTTGTAGAACATGACATGAGATGTCACTCACTCACTATCTAAAGATGTTTTGTTGTTGTAGAAAAGCAAATAAGAATGATTAGCTTTATCTTTCAACTAACACACACATTTATTTATTTAAAAAGTACAAATATTGACATTTTAAAGAAACTGTTTCCACAGTATTGGAAATCATGTCTCCGGTATTTCAAAATTCCTTGGTATAGGTGCTATCATAAACCTGCCCAACCCTATTCCTAGGTAGATTATCTGAGGGTTCTGTTCTGACTATGCCCTCTTATTGATAAAGTATGTTAATATTCTCCTCTCCCTGCTCTGTTGTGTCACCTCCACCATTCCACTTTTATTTCCATCCCTCTCTCACCACTTATCCACCCATGTATCTGCTACTCCTTCACACCCTGTCAATCTATCCCATTTTCCATCCCCCCTCCTCCCTCAACCCTCCTTATAGAATGGTCCAGCCCGTCAGCCTAAGGATGTGCTGCGGGACATGCAACAGGGGCTGAAGGACATGGGGGCCAATGTACGAGCCGGGTTCCATGGCTTTGGCGGGGGTATGGTGGATGGGGTCAAAGGAGGGGTAGAAGGAGTCAAAGGAGCTGTGGTGTCTAAGCCACGGGAGTTCGCCAGCTTGATCCGCAACAAATTTGGCAGTGCAGACAACATCTCCCACCTCATAGAGGACGGGGTGGGAGGGCACTCAGAGGACGCGCCCGCTCAACGAGCCCTGAGTGGCAGTGCCACCCTTGTCTCCAGCCCCAAGTACGGTAGCGACGACGAGTGCTCCAGTGCCACCTCTGGCTCAGCGGCAGGCAGTCACTCAGGCGGGGCCGGGGTAGGAGGTGGGATGTCGGGGCAAGGGCAGGCTGGCCTGGGGAGCCCCAGACTGGATGGGCACCACCACCACCACCACCACATTCACAGCTCCTGGGACACCTTGCTGGAAGGCCTGCAGGAGATCAAGGCCAGCCAGGCCCACATGGAGGATGCCATCGAGGACATGAAGAGTCAGCTGCAGAGTGACTACTCCTACATGAACCAGTCTCTGCAGGAGGAGAGATACAGGTGCAGACCAACACCTAGGCCAATACACAGAGCATGAAATGAGAGTTGGTAGTATACATCAATCTCACACTAACTGCTGAAACAAGCTGCTTTGCTTTTAGCTTGTTTCAGTACAGCAGTGTAAATTATGTCCAGTGTTTTTACACTACATGATTTATGCTGAATGATATTCATGAGGATAATTAAAAAGGTCAAGGAAACTGTTACAGGTTTTGTACATTTCAAGTTTTGTCAAGATCAGAAGTAGTTGTTTTAATGTATAAAACTGATGCTTAAATTAAACGGAGTGACACCTTGAAAATTGCATAAATATCTAAAATCTTTCTCTAATTCGTTGAATTGGTCTTTACTCCGCTGGTCTAAATTATACCGGCTCTGCCTCATACATTTAAAAAAAAATCTCTCTCTGTTTAGGTATGAGCGACTGGAAGAGCAGCTGAATGACTTGACAGAGCTGCACCAAAACGAAATGACTAATCTGAAACAGGAGCTGGCCAGCATGGAGGAGAAAGTAGCCTACCAGTCCTATGAGAGAGCCAGAGACATACAGGTAGAGAGATAGAGACCTGGATTTACAGTTTATGATACTTTTCCTGTAGATAAACAAGTATGACTCCAGAAATTAGCCTTGTTCCCCTAATTCAGTTGTAACATTGTGTTTGCCTGTGTTTGTCATTTGTACCTGTGTGTGTATGTATACATGCAGGAAGCGGTGGAGTCATGCCTGACCCGCATCACTAAGTTGGAGCTCCAGCAGCAGCAGCAGCAGGTGGTGCAGTTGGAGGGTGTGGAGAACGCCAACGCCCGCGCCCTGCTGGGCAAACTCATCAACATCATCCTGGCACTCATGGCCGTAGTGCTGGTGTTCGTCTCCACCCTGGCCAACTTCATCACCCCACTCATGAAAACCCGAGCGCGGGTGGCCACCACCGTCATTCTGGCCCTGTTTCTGTTCATCCTTTGGAAGCACTGGGACTTCCTGGACCTGTGGCTAATGCCCAGCTGAGTTTCCTACAGCCAATCACCCACGCCCTTGTGTCTGAGTGACCAGGATGTGGACAGAGGGACCAGAGTGATACACTGAGCTGCCCTAGACACTCTAACAGTCTCAAACTCAGAGAGCGTGAATACAAAACTCATATTTCTGAAAGAGAACCAGTGCACTTTTTTGATAGGATTTATGCTTGAAGAGTCATACTTAGGAGGGTTGAAAGGTCAAAACATTTCTTTACAAAGCAACTGGCGAAGACTTCCTTCGGATAGGGGGGGGGGGGCATTTCTGGTTGACTGATGGTCGAGAGAGAGACATTTAAGGAAGAGTGTTGGGTGTTTTATGGTGATTACCATGACAAGGAACCTGAGGAACTATCTGCCTGGTCGCATGGCAACTCAAGCATTTGCTCTTTCTCATGACCAATCTAGTGGTGTCAACTCACCATCGTACTGTAGTCACTATGACCTAATTACAATTTGAGAATTCATGTTGAAATTCTTTGACACTTTTCTAATGTTAGTATAGGCCTACACTTAAAAGTGAAAATGGATAAAAGAACAAATTATACTTTGTCTTTGCTAAACCATGTTTGCTGTTAACTTTTTGTTGAGCCAATTGTATATTTGGAGGACATGGCCAAGCAAAATGATTGTTTTTTTGCTCAATGTTAGGGTATGTACTACTCATGCATGTCCTCACGTGCATTTATACCTGTGTGATGCACTTGGCATGAGTAGGATTCCAACACCAACAGAAATACTCTTTGGACTTAATAGCATTCTGTTGTCTGTAGACAGTTTCTACCTAAATGTTTTTTTAAACTTTCATCTCCATATTATTTTTTAAAACAATCAACTCAATCTCTTCTGGTGTTTAAAACAACACCTTTTTTGGTGTATCAGTCCTTTTAGTGTTTTATGTGTGATGTAAAGAAGAATTTGAGGGCCAGAAAGTAATCTGGTGAGATGGATCATCAAAACTACTAAATGATCTATAATCTATTCTGAGCATCAATGCTATTTCAAAACCACTGTTGTTGTAGAGCAGCTAAGAATATATGTAGTGTCAGATTCATAGGCATGTTAGACCATTGCTTCCATATTTCTATCCAGTTTGCGAAATCCATCACAACTCTGTTGCATTCTTAATAAATACATTCTTAAACTATATGCTAATGTTGCATGATATTGGAAAGTAGGATCATTTGCATGCAACAATGTATATCTAACAGTACTGACAATGGAGTAGAATAATAATATGGTAAGTAATCTGTGATAGTTGGGTCTTCATTATGAAAAAAAATACTACAAATGTCAAATAGAGTTCCACAACCTATAAAATCCCAATGTAACCCCCCTTCAACATTTTATTCCAGCCTGGTTCAAGCTAAAGGTTGTTTTTATATCAAGTTATGACATATCTTGTGTCCATCATTTCAGTCAGGGCGGGCTAAAATATGTGTTTACAGATGTGCAGTGAATATCCTCTAAAAATGTATTCAGTTCCAGCTCAACTGAATATTCACCCACTAATCCTGTGGATTACAGCATTATTTACACTTAACTGCCCCCCCTCTCACTTTTATTCACTGGCTGGGTAAAACTGCTAATCCTCATATGTGATTGGGTGAGAGGTAACCAACTCTGCACAACTGAATTTCAAATGCTTGAAAGAATACACGTTTAGGTTGGTTCTGTTGCCATAATGTAATAGTTTACTATTCTTACCAACAGTACTAAATAAACTATGGAACTCTCAAAGGCTAAGACTGAGCCCTAAAAAAATTAAGAGTTGTCAAGGTTGTCAGATGTAGTAAAGAGGCAAATAGGTTTTTAGTGAGGATTTCTTTGGAAAGGCTTCAACCATCAGACAGACCCTGACGTATGCTAAAATACACTGTGTACAAAACATTAGTATTGAGTTACACCCCCTTTTGCCCTGAGAACAACCTCAATTCATCAGGGCATGGACTCTACAAGGTGTCAAAAGCGTCCCACAGGGATGCGAGCCCACATTTACTCCAATGCTTCCCACAGTTGTGTAAAGTTGGCTGGATGTCCTTTGAGTGGTGGGTCTGGGATACAGTTGAGTGTGAAAAAACCCAGCAGTGTTGCAGTTCTTGACACACACAAACCGGTGCGCCTAGTATCAACTACCACGCCCCATTCAAAGGCATTTAAATATTTTGTCTTGCCCATTCACCCTCAATGGCACACATACACAATCCTTCTCTCAATTGTCTCAAGGCATAAAAATCCTTCTTTAACCGGTCTCCTCCCCTTCATCTACACTGATTGAAGTGGATTTAACAGGTGACATCAATAAGGGATCATAGCTTTCACATGGATTCAACTGGTCAGTCTGTCATGGAAAGAGCAGATGTTCCTAATGTTTTGTACACTCAATGTATGTCTTGTAAAATAGTCACAATCACATAGTAAGTTTCAGCAGCACAAAGGCACCTCCTAGTGGAAAATATGTATATTTTTTATTTTGTGGACAGTGAAAGGGAAGTCTTCACTGTGCCAAAATCAAGAACTTGACTGAACCTGAAAAATGAGTGTTGACAGTGGTACCGTTCTCCCGAGAAACATAATAAACTAATATTGTGAGAAACACAGACATAGTTTAAATCCCATGGGTCAATCTAAGTAACTCAAAAAAAGTCCATCATAATCCGTCAGTATAAACTAGAGATGTTTTTTTGCATTGGCTACGTCTCAATCCACCGCCTCCTCCTATGTCAGCCTTCCGCATCTGTGGTGGAAGATGGCCGAGCTACAACAGTGTTTGTCAGACCACGAGACATCCCGAAAAATCAGTCTTCTCACGAAAGTGTCCAAACCTAATAAGGAAAGATGAGACTCATGAACATGATGGACTCGTCTGAAGTCGGTACTGCTAATGTGCCAACTTCTGTCTGTAGTGTCCGAACTGTTTGGGCTACAAACTAATTACCCCACTATGGAAAAGGGCAACTCTCACAAACACTATGGTGTTCTCCGTTTAGCTCTACGATCCCCACAAAGTCATGGACTCATCTGAAGATAAACCATACAAATGGAAGTATGGAGGTAGTTTGGTGCCAACAAAAATAAAGGGTTAAATATGTAAAAAAATATATATATATTTCCTGAGCTTTCTTACATCTCCTAGATATAGGACAGACACTTCAAAACCTTATTCCTTATTATTGTCTTTTTTGCCATTTATGAATGTGTTATTCAATGTGTTTCTCTGGGCTATTACTGTAGTAAAGGCCAAATTCAATATTTTAGCAAATAATGATACCTAAAAGGGTCCTTAAAATTCAAAATCAAATAGCTAAATGATCCATGGTATAACCATCTTAAAACAATTCCATATGTTAGCTTTGTAGAACCCCCCCCCCCCCACACAGCTTAGAAAGACAGTCCATCAATGTAAGAGGTTAAAGCAGGTAGTACATGAACAAAATACATGCAAATAACACACACAAATGTATGTCATTTCTTGTTTTTTTAATCAGTATTGACCGGCAAACCCCATTTGACTATTACATTGATAACAGGTGCTTTTACAATAAAGGACTGAACTCAAGAGATCATGACAGGCCAATGGAAAGGCCTCACCTGACCTCAAAGTAAGACATTCATCGTCATTAGATTGTAAAAGTTGAAACAGTTCACAAATTAATTTATTTGATTCATATCAAGACCAGCAGTACAATATATCTTCATTACCTGGCAAACTATTAAAGTAACTGCCCAGCATTTCTATGAAATATGACCTATAATTACTTACAATATGAGTAAAATAGATTTCCTTCTAAAAAAATCGAAATAAGTATGTTAAAAAGCAGCTTTTCTGTTGGAAAAGTGTGGGCGTATACCGGTCATTAAGTAGACCGCTGTTTGGCCAGCTCATCCTCCTCATGTTCTATGAGGACATTTTTTAAACGGTCTGTTTGAGATACAAGCTAAGACAGTACAGTATGAAGATAAGCAAAAAACTGCTTTCCCAATAGAAATCCCCGATCACACTTGTAGGCGATGTCATGGCGATGTTGGCTCGCTCATAGCTCATGCGTAGAAACATGTAATCGGGTCTAACGGTCATCTCGCGCCGAACTGCGTATTTGCAGGCCGTCAAATCAAAGGCACTCCTTCGATATAAAGTATTATTTGACAAAAATGAAAACATCTCAGTGTGTCACTTTCAGAAGGTAGGAGTAATAACATGTTCAACTACTTAAGACATTGGTATAGAATCTAGGTTGTGCAAACATGGAAGAATTTTTCACTTCTCTTATTTGGCTTCTCAAACCCCGACCTGGTCTGTTTCGCAAGCGTTCCCGGGCGTCTCGTGATGTTGAGCTTAGAAACTCTGATACAAGTTTGAGGTGGGGGTTTTAAAGTATTTTTTTCTTCAATTTATGCTTCTGTAATAGTTTAACTTTAGTCCGTCCCCTCACCCCGACCCGGGCGCGAACCAGGGACCCTCTGCACACATCAACAACAGTCACCCACGAAGCATCGTTACCCATCGCTCCACAAAAGCCACGGCTCTTGCAGAGCAAGGAGAACCACTACTTCAAGGTCTCAAAGCAAGTGACGTCAACGATTGAAACGCTATTAGCGCGCACCACCGCTAACTAGCTAGCCATTTCACATCGGTTACACTTCGGCCACAAATACAAGTATAGAATGGGTCACCATTATTTAGATAAGAGTTAACAGAATATTACACAAAAATAAAAAGCAACACTTTCAAAGATTTTACTGAGTTACAGTTCATAAAGGAAATCTGTCAATTGAAAAATAAAGTAGGCCCTAATATATGTATTTCACCACTAGGAATACAGATATACTGCCGTTGGTCACAGATACTTGTAAAAAAATAAAAAATAAAAGAGTGCACTTCTCCATTGTGCCAGTGGCCATCGAAGGTGAGCATTTGCCCACTGAAGTCAGTAACGACGCCGAACTGCAGTCAGGACAAGTCCCTGGTGAGGACGATGAGCCAGCAGATGAGCTTCCCTGAGACGGTTTCTGAACGTTTGTGCAGAAATTCTTCTTGTGACAAAACTGCACATTTTAGAGTGGTCTTTCACTGACCCCAGCACAAGGTGCACCTGTGAAATAACCATGCTGTTTAATCAGCTTCTTGATATGCCACACATCAGGTGAATGGATTATCTTGGCACAGTTGAAATGCTCACTAGCAGGGATATAAACAAATTTGGGAACCACATTTGAGAGAAATATACATTTTGCGCGTATGGAAAATTTCTGGGATCTTCTATTTCAGATCATGAAAGATTGCACCAACACTTTACATGTTGCGTTTCTATTTTTGTTCAGTATAACTTAAGTTAAATTTTCACTGGGCAGTTACTTTAAAATACCTCAAATAGAAACAGCAGAGTAGAAGAAAAAAATACATTGTATTACAAAGCTGAAGAATTCCTGATTTTATCTTGATTTCATGTCATGATGTCACACGTATATTGCTTGCATGTGATCCACTCGTGAAATGGGTACCCCTCCTATCCCAACACACACTTCAATTTCTCAGTCCTTTGTTCACTCTTCCATCTATTTCTATCCATGAACAGAGATACAATACATCGGACTCTAACCAGAGCCCAAACTAGCCTCTACAATTAAGGTAGGAGAAGAGAGCTGCCACAGGATACAGAAGTCATTAAAAGATCAGAAGCCAATTGATCGTGGGATCAATAAGCTAAGCCCCTCCTCCATAAAGGTGCAGCATGACGCCAGTTGGCTCAATAGTTTCCATCCATCTTCAAAGTGGATGCCTGCCACACAACCCCATACCTCCATTCAACGTAGGGAAACCGAGTACACATGGGAATATCTACACACCATCTATCCCTGTTCATGCCGTTGGCCCAGACCAAGGCCTTTAAGCCTGAGATATCCACAGCAGAATGTGTATGAACAAGAGGTCATAGTGAGATACAGATGACAACTGGGTTGGAGACAAATGCTTTTGGCTGACATCTCATTGTGGTTGAGAATACAGAACAGAGGTAGGCTAAGCAACATTGGTTCTGGAGTGTCTGATAGTATCTGCAGGCTCGTAATCCACCCAGGCTCTGAAGCACCTGACGCAATCAATCATCTCCGCTCTTGAGCCACAATGAAAAACTCCATTAGTTGAGCCACAGGAGGATTCCGATTCCACTCCAAATGGCTGCTGTTCATCACCCCAGGAGGGAGATAAACATTGGAGGAGGAGGCAAGTTACCTCCTATACAATGTAAAGCACTTTGACACCAGGTGAAAAATATAACTAACCATATATGCAATTCATCATCATCAAAAGCTGGTCTTGAGCCTGGATAGAGCAAAAAACATTGCTGACACTGCCACATTCCAGGATCAACATTGCCTTCCTTCCCTTGTGGTACAACGTTCAGTAGCTCTCACATGGCTGTTAGCCTACCAGACTCAACAAATGTGGGCTGAGTTGTTTCAAGCCTGGACACACATCTAGGCTACATCCTGGTTTACAGCTAGTAGATGGAGTGTAACATGACCAAGCAGACCTCTAGGAAACAAACCCAGATGTAGGTCTCAGTCCCACAGGCCAGGCCTTGGCAGATGGGCCTGGTTGTTGACTCTAGGCAGACAGTACACCCTGGTGTAGGGTGTAAATGTGTGAGGGAGATGGGTCTAGGCAGACCTCTGGGTATAGAACAGAATGTAAGCCTGAGTGTTGCACACCTCCTCCACGCTGCACACGTTCATCTCAGAGTCATTACAGTGGACCCAGAAACCTGGAAACACACACAGGGCTGGTTACAGTTTGGCAAACTGTGCCACCTACATTCAACAGAAACTCATGTAATCTCACAGTATCAGATTATACTCAGAGCCAACTGTTTATGAGAACCAACTGTACTATACAAAACTCAATGTTTTCAAAATCTGAAATGTCCACAACATGACAAAAATCAACCTAAAATGTACCAGCTAGGCCATTCTAAGCCAGAGTTGTTAGCTTTGATGTCAGTTTCTGGTATCTTGGTCCCACTCACCTCCCTCGGTGTTGTAGCAGTATGCGGTGTAGTGCCCTGAGCCAAAGCCTTTCCCGTGGTGCATGACTACAGCAGACAGGTCGTAGGTGTAGACCTCTCTGTTGACCGACTGGCCAGAGTCTGTGCAGCAGTAGGGCTCTATGTTCAAAACCTGGTCAAAAGCCACATGGACGCCGATCTTCTCCCTGTGGTTCCGGCCTGACCATCTGTCACAACAGGGATTGGTTATCTTACGGTTGTCCCTGTTACAAGATATCCCTTTGCAGAAAAAAATCTATCATACCAACTAAACCACAAGATAAGATTGTACTTTAAGATGCAACATACATTTAAGAAACTAACAAGGGGACACGCGTCAGAAAGTGGTGGGTGTAAATCTTGACTGTGTAAGCAGACAAAGTCTTCAAATTCAGTAGACCAACTGGGTGTGTGAAAAGAAAGGCTTCCTGCAGATGTAATAAACGCTCTGAATGACCAAAACGGACTAAAGTTCAGGGGCTAACCTGAAGCGTTTGAGGTGCAGCCGTAGAACCTGAGGTAGGCGGTAGATAAGCAGCTGCTTACAGGCCTCTGACAGAACCAGGGGCTTGCGGGACGTCTTCCGTCTTTTCCCTGACAATTATAAAACATACATATCACAGACGTGTAACATTTTTGTGACGGAGATGTAGGATGGGATCACCCAGAAAATGCAGAACTATATTGTGATTACCCGAAAACACAAACTCAGTTTCACTTTAATTATCCACCAATTGACTAGTTTGTCAAATAAAATCTAGCCCAAAATGAAAGAAACACACAATAGGCCTAATTCCTTAACCATGATTAGTCTACACCTGTTGTTTATGAACGCATGTGACAAATACAATTATTCGATTTCATGACTCTGGTCAAATAGCCGAATAAAAACTATAGAAAAACACAGTACAGGAAGATTAGTCTATTCCACAAACAGACAGATTTGTTTCTGTCCCAGTACTAACTGTTGCAGTGGTTGCAGGCGTAGATGCTGCCCTCCAGGGCCTCTGTCTCAGTGAACTTGGCCAGCATCTCAGTGAGGGAGCAGCTGCGCTGGTAGGCCAGAGACGCAGCCGAGCCCTTCTCCGTGCTGTGGTAGCGCTCCGGGAACTCCAGGGACAGGTCCCAGAACGGCTCCACCGTGTTCGACTTGTGCTTACAGGACAGACACGTCACCTGGACAGATGCAGGGATAACCAAGCAAACATTTTACCAAGGGCTTATTAGTTCAAATCTGACACGCCTTAGTTCTGGTGCTGGAGAGCAACTATTGTCCTGCTTGACTTGAGACTCAGAAAAAAAGGCTGTGTAACAAGCAATGGGTATCTCTTTTTTTTTTTTTAAATGCTCACCTGGAGTGAAATCCAGCAATCAACTAGTAATAGTGGAGAAAACCTGGCCTAAAGTGGAAATGCTATAGAGTAGAAAGAGCTTAAACATCCTTGTGATTTACCTTTAGCCATGATAGGGTGCTGACGGTCAAACCTAAATTAATGTGTTGTGTACAATTGCCATGTCAATGAGTAGAGACCTTTACCTGGCTGAGTAGCTGCCCGTGAAAGATGGTGTTGAGGACCTTGAGCACTTGCTTGGAGAGCTTCCTCTGGGTGATGGGGATGACGATCCTGCGCTTGCTGCCTTCTGATTCCAGCTCCTGCTGCACCTTGTCCAGCAGCTCACACAGAAACTCCTGTGCGTCCTGCTGGTCATAGCCACGGAACGCTGGGATCAGGTTCCACACAGAGTGCAGCATGGCAAAGGGCGACACCAGCGACCAGCGGCCCGACCACATGACCCTGAACAGAGTGTGCAGCTCATGACACAGTGACATCTGCTGGCGGGTGGAGGAACGCGGCTCCTTGGGCTGTACCAGTTCTGCTGCATTTAGGCAGGGGGGCGAGTTCTGCTTGCTGCCAGTGGGCAGACCCCCTATGCCTGCCTTTTCCATGCCACGTCCCAGAGGGCAGCCTGGTGTGGCTAGACTACCACCACCAACCACAGCCCCCGCCACACCCTGGTTGGTCTTGGCCAGCAGCTCCTCAGTCTCACACATGTCCAATGTGAGGAAGCACTCCCTGAATTTCTGCAGGTGGCTCAGCACCTGTAAGATAGAGTTCATGTAGCACGTGTTCCCAAGGTTGCGTAGCCCTGTGACCCCCGGGGCCAGTCTCCGATGGGTTGCCTTATGGGAGTAGTACCTCCGCACTCTGAGTTTACGAGTCCTGCCATTGCTGGGGGGTTTCAGGGATAGAAGGGAGGGCTTCTTGGGTGGAGGCAGACGCTCCGGAGGGTCGCGGAACTTCAGGGGGATAAGTGTGATGGTTGAGCGAGGAGCCTGGGTGAGCAGCCTGGCACTCTTCCTCGGCTGCAAATTGTCAAACTCTCCCATGAGTCTCCTCTTCACCTCGTTTTTCTGGCGCCGGACTTCCTCCTTCTCCTGCTCAAGTTTCTCCTCCCGCTGGCTCTGCTCCTCTTGCTGCCGGCTCCTCCAGTGGCGCAGCATCTTCCCCAGCAGCATCTTCCTGCGGTGCCACAGGGCTGTTTGCATGGCTGGTTGAGGCCCGCCCTCGCCCACCCAGGGGGTGCAGTCCCCCCCTGCAGAGGAGCGCAGGGAGCGCCTGCCAGAGCTGCGCACAGTGGACAGTGCCCCACGCAGGAGCTTGAGGTCTCCCTCAGCGTTGTCATTGAGCACATAGTCCCCACAGGCGAAGCAGAAGATGTCCAGCTCCCGCACCTCCATGGCCAGGGGGTGGCGTGACTCCTGGAAGTGTTTGAGGGAGTGCTCTTCCATGAAGCGGCCACAGGCTACGTGGGAGCACTTGAGGCAGGCCCACACGGACTCGGTGGTGCAGCAGTCCACGCAGCGCCATTTCTGTGGATTGAGGATGGAGTGGTCGTGGCCCAGGCGAAGGCGTCCCACATGTTTACAGCGGTCCATCTCTCCAGATGCACATGTGCCTGCCTACAGAGTCAGGACACAAGCCCCTGTGCCAAGCAGCAATTCATCCTGCAGGAGGGAAACAGATACACTTCAGTACATCACAGGGACAGAATTCAACCACTTCATTTTAGATATGCCAAATGCAAAAATGTGTTCTCTATATGAAATTAAAATGGTGTAGCATGCGGAAAGGATTTTAAGGCCCAAGAACATGTTCACCATGTAGGCTTGTTTTACTTACTGTAAAAACACTGTGTGCTGATGTAAGTCAGTGTTCTTTCGACATATGAAAAGGGCCCTTCCCAGGTGCAGTCAGTCAGCTTCACTCATGTCTGATTCCAGATCCTGAATAAACTGAGTATACAAAGGAGGAAAATAAATGGTGCTTATATAGCTAGGTCTTTACATTTACAGGTAAAGAGGCACATTTTGTATCAAAACAAATATGTTTCTAACCAACTTAAAGCATATAAACTTGCTAACTGTGGCCATTTACAGTCAGTGTAAAATTCTGCTGTTCAGTTTCTTTGCAGAATGTAACACTGCTTATAAACAAAGAATTATGTTATGCAATTGAGTTTAGCCGTTAACACGTTATTGACTAGTTAGCAAGCCTGACTAATAACCAATCGATTTATCCATGATTACAAACAAAGGGGTCAAACTGCATTGAACATTTTTTCTGAAGTTTGCAAGTTAGCCTCACTGGCCAACATGCGTTGGGTTGGCGACCAATCAATGGACTCGATATCAAACTGTGCTATATGCTAGCTAGCGCCTGGTACATGGCTTGCCAAATGGCACCAGTTTTGCCATAACGTGGCCACTCGGCTTGTAACACAATGAAAATGTAGCCAACGTTAGTTACTCAATCCAGCCGAAGCGGGTTAGTGTGTACTTGTTCATTTAGCGAAGTAGCAAGTTCGAACTTATTGTTGCCTGTTTGGTTATAAAGCCAGCTTGCTCGCCAATGCTATTGGCAATACAGATAGCTAGTTAGCTACTTGTTGGTAACGTTAGCTAGCCAAGTTATTCACTCTATTTCTTGATAATCATTCGGCTAATGGTACAATAGGTACATTGTCATCAAATAAAGAAAATGTCCTTCACCTCATAATTGTGTCCCTATGCTGGAGTTCTTTCTTCAATTTAAGACAAATATACAATCAATAGCTTGGTGGCTAGCTAGCATTACTAGCTAGGCTTGCTATCAGAACAAAGACTGGTCTGAAACCCACTTTCTTGCGAAAACTCAACAACTTCGGGTTGATGTGATTGACAACGACGGAAAAAATAAAATAAAAAAAATCACTGACGTTTTGCCTGCTAAATAGCTAGCATCCACGGAGCCGCAATGTAAACAAAGATAAATGTGTCTGATATCAACTTTTGAGTACATCTTCAAACAAAACACCGGGAGGTCAACCTAGAATAAAGTCACACATTCTCAGAAAACATACAATATAGCTAGCTAACGTTATGAACCCCTACAGTTCTGAGGTTGACAATGTCAGTAGCTAGCTAGTTGATCTATAAAATAACGGTTTGATGTATTTGTAAAAAAAAAAAAAAAAAAAGCTTCTATTTACCGCCATCGTCTGCACGCGAAAGCTGTCACAAACCTCGAGACAACCGAACCATATCAGTCCTGGAATCAACTCATTCTGATTGGATTGAGCTGATCACTCTTCCGTTGAGCTTTAGCTTTCATTGGTACAAGAGGTGGCATTCATTAAATTGGTCGTGAAAAGATGTGAGCAGTAAACCCACGGTAGTCCAGATTATTTGAGCTCAGTTGGTAAACCAAATGCCGTTATTACAAGGCATATGGCTTTTTACCTGGAGACTGATTAATTATTATTAGCACAATCATTGATTTATTTCAATTCATTAGTATGGCATGCTTTTCCCATTCATAACAGCTGAAATAGTCACCAATAAACCATTCATGACTGACTGTAGTTGGTGAACCAGCGACAATAAGACCAGCGACAATATACACAAAATGTGTATATGGTTAATGAGGAACATAATCAACTTGACATTTACAAAAAAAAATGATTTAGAGTTTTGTCAGACATTTTTATAAGAATGACCAACTAAGTAGAACCATAAAGCCCAGGGGTGCATTCATTACGCCAATTCTGTTGCAAAAGTTTCGCAACAGAAACCGTTCACTCCAAACGAAAACGAGAGTTTATATTAGTCAAATCCTCCCAGTTTGGTTCTGTTTGTTCCCGTTGGGTTCCTAGAGTAAACGGTTTCCGTTGCAAAACGTTTTACAACAGACCAAACGTTTTGCAACGGAATTCGACTAATGAATACACCCCAGATACAACGTTAGTATCTAATGAATACACCCCAGATACAACGTTAGTAGGTTCTTCAAACCGATTACTCATAAAGACAATCCACAAGACATTTGGGACAGCATTATTCTGTCAAGAGGTCAGACTTCAATACGGTTTCGATCTAATTTTTAGCATGAGATATTCCTTGCAGTGGTTGTGAAAGCCTTTGAACAGTTTGAGTTGCTGTACTAACGCTCAGTACATACATTTCCTGCTGCCATGAAGAATTTCCTGTACATGACTACCGCTTGTAAACACAAACAGCTTTAGCCATTAATGCTTTGAAAAGCTGGTCATGGCTCACATCAACACCATCATCCCAGACCCACTCCAATTCGCATACCACCCCGACAAATCCACAGATGATGCAATCTATTGCACTCCACACTGCCCTTCCCCACTTGGACAAATGGAACACTTGCGTGAGAATGCTGTTCATTGACTACAGCTCAGCGTTCAACACCATAGCGCTCTCGAAGTGCATCACTAACACAGATAGAACAACAGACTGATATTTCACTGTATGTATAAATGTGAAGTACCAGGTTGGCGTTTCCACTCACTACCAATTATGTTAGTGAGAGGAAGCCCACTGCGGGCAGTGGGAGAAGATGAACGAGATTGATTTTGGCCGACATTCTGCACATTTTCTCATCGATTAAACATTTGATCTCAATACAGTTTTCTGTTCCCAAAACTAGAATATGTTATGAACAGAGTTTTGTAGACTTTACTCTTTGCAAAGGTTTTTAAAAATCGCGCTGTTTAGGAGTGCAAAGGTGAATTGAGTTATTGCACATGCGCACTTCACAGAGTAGGTGTTCCCTAACGGAAATATGCAGATGCATACTAGAACTCGCCAATAGGATATTGCTAGCGCTTGCTTGCCTCTGCCCACCTCCTTGCTTGTTCTGCCCACTATGACTAATTTGTTCCCATTGGAAACGACAAGCTGTGGTCTATCTTGGTTTAGTTAATAAAGTATTTGTCACTAAACTAAGGCCCCTGGGACTAACCACCTCCCTCTCAACTGGATCCTGAACTTCCTGACAGGCCGCCCCCAGGTGGTGACTGGCTGCATCACCGCTTGGTATAACAACTGCTTGGCATTCAACCGCAAAGAGCTACAGAGGGTAGTGCTTACAGCCCCGTACATCACTTGGGCCAAGCTCCCTGCCACC
This sequence comes from Salvelinus namaycush, assembly GCF_016432855.1. NCBI lineage: Eukaryota > Metazoa > Chordata > Actinopteri > Salmoniformes > Salmonidae > Salvelinus > Salvelinus namaycush. Next base: position 26,922,798 of record NC_052326.1, on the reverse strand, counting down.
CTGGACCTCTATACCAGGCGGTGTCAGAGGAAGGCCCAAAAAATTGTCTGAGACTCCAGCCACAGACTGTTCTCTCTTCTACCGCAGGGAAAGTGGTACCAATGCACTAAGTCTGAGACCAACAGGACCCTGAAGAGCTTCTACCCCAAGCCATAAGACTTCTAAACAAGACTGCTAAATAGCTAATCAAATGGCTACCCGGACTGACCCTTTTTTGCTCTAACTCTGACTATGCACACACTAGACTCTACCCACACTTTAGTAGACAGGAGCAATTAGGGTGAAGTGCCTTGCTCAAGGCCACTTTGACAGATTGTGTACCTAGAGACCAGAGACCTTTCGGTTACTGGTCCAACGCTCTTAACCACTAGGTTACCTACCACAACACACATAACATGTACACACTGACAACACACTTACATACTCACCACATATTTTTATTTATTAATTATTTCACATTTATTTAACCAGGTAAGCTAGTTGAGAACAAGTTCTCATTTATAACTGCGACCTGGCCAAGATAAAGCAAAGCAGTGCGACACAAACAACAACACAGAGTTACACATGGAATTAACAAGCGTGCAGTCAATAACACAATAGAAAAAAAAGAAAGTCTATATACAGTGTGTGTAAATGGCATGAGGAGGTAAGGCAATAAATAGGCCATATTAGCGAAGTAATTACAATTTAGCAGATTAACACTGGAGTGATAGATGAGCAGATGATGATGTGCAAGTAGTGATACTGGTGTACAAAAGAGCAGAAAAGTAAATAAAAACAATATGGGGATGAGGTAGGTAGATTGGGTGGTCTATTTACAGATGGACTATGTACAGCTGCAGCGATCGGTTAGCTGCTCAGATAGCTGATGTAAAGTTAGTGAGGGAAATATAGGTCTCCAGCTTCAGCGATTTTCGCAATTCGTTCCAGTCACTGGCAACAGAGAACTGGAAGGAAAGGCGGCCAAAAGAGGTGTTGGCTTTGGGGATGACCAGTGAGATATGCTGCTGCTAGTACTTTACCCCTACCGATATGTACAGTACTGTACATAGCTACCTCAATTACTCTGTACCTCTCCACATCGACTCAGTACTGGTACTCCTTATATATAGGAAGTACCAGTACCGAGTCGATGTGCAGGGGTACAAGGTAATTGAGGTAGTTATATAATGTTTTGTACACTCTGTGTATAGCCATGTTATTTTTTTTCGTTATTCACTGTGTCACTATTTATGTTATCTTTTTTATTTGAATCTTATCTTTAACTCTGCATTGTTGGAAAAGGACCCCTAAGTAAGTATTTCACTGTTAGTCTACACCTGATGTCTATGAAGCATGTGACAGAGTGTGGTCCCTGGGAGCACCTGCTGTTTGCGCACTTTGCTGAACATCTTCAGGTACTGGGTCATGGTGTTAACACAGTCCGCGGGCGCGTAGAGGCCCTCAGACATGGTGGCAAACACAGAAGGCAGCTCCATGATGCTGGGGCCCAGGAAGCTTTGCATGAACTCTTTCATTAGGTTCCAGCAGTCCCCAGGGACCATACAGTTGCAGTACACTACCAAAACAAACACACAGATTCGATCATGGACATCAGTTTAGAAAAAGTGAGACAGATCGAACCCTCCTTTGTATTCATTTGCTGTACAGATCACTCACCTCTACTGAAATGCCCCTCGACAATGATTAAACATTTATTTGATTACCGCACCAACTTTTATTAGGAAATCATAATAGCGGTGGTGGGAGCCACGGCTCTCTACCTTGTGCCTCTTGGCGTTCTGGAAGTGGCTCTTCAACTTAGTCATGAGCATGTCAGGCAGGGACCCCCTTCAAATAGGGCTAAGCAGCTCAGGGGTGTTTCTGAGTTATGCATCACATACAGGAATTTGGTGGGCTGGCCTGTGACAAACAGAGAGAAAGAGGGAAAAAAATAAAGATTAGGTGGCTGTTGTGTGTAGTTGAAGGATGTAGTCTGATGAATTACATGACAGATAATTTAGTTTATGTCATAGCTTTGCAGTACAACTTTAGTTACCCCTGGCATTTCCTGTGGCATGGTAAGTCTCACAGTCCACAGTAAATCTTCCTGCTTCACAGCGCCTAACTGCTCCAACTTCTTGTGCAGAATTGATATCGTCTGTTGCACACTCTTTCCCTCAGCCAAAGGCACCTGACACACACTAAGCATGGAATACAGCACACAGAGTATAAATGTTAATAACATTAAGATATTGTTCAGCATTAAAAATCAGATATTGAACAATGTCAGATCTGAATGGTGATGAAAGATGAGAGCAAGCTTGGAAGAAATCAACCAGGTGACAGGTAATTTAATTGTGCATTGTTGCATGTTGATCCCGATGATTTAGATACACACTAGATGACTAATTGATGATTTAGATATACACTAGATGACTAATTGATGATTTAGATATACACTAGATGACTAATTGGGGGCTTTGTGTTGAAGCCACAGTGCCTTCATTTTGGCACTCCCCCACCGTTGTAAAGTATTTTAGGAAGCTATAGAAATGCATTTATTAAGATCTACATTTGTTTTTACCACGTTTATTCTATTACAGACACATTAATGCATGCATACTTACTTTTACATTATATTATGTGAGCTAAACAAACATTTTAAATAGATAAAACATTTTTTTTAAGTATAATTTTTTACAGATTGCTAATATTACTATCCCCACTATAACAAAAAAAAATACTTAAATACATGAAGCATTTCATTTAAATACTGTAGAATTCAATTAATTCCTATGGAGGACTGCCAACATGGCCAACCGGTGGATTCAAAGGATCTCATCAAAGACTTTACAATATGTTTAGAAACTGTGTTCTCAATGGCCAGTATATACAGTAGCATCAACAATCCTGCATTTATAAATATTGATCCACATGGAATCTTGGACCATGTAAGAGACCAGCTGAGAAGTTGTAGCTAGCTAACTACTGATATTTCATACGTTTTATAAGAAGGCAACAAAAACTAACAATAGATCTCACCAAGTCACCCCCATTGATTTAAGCGATTTGTTATTTTCCTACTATGAAAATGCACAGGCTTTCTGCCCACTGTACCTGGGTATTTTTTTTGCATTTTAGCTAACCCTAACCCTTTTCCCACGCTTAACCTATTTATCCTAGCCTGCTACGTTAATTATCCTAACCTACAGTGTACACGTTCTTAACCTGCTACGAAAAGTCAAATCTGACGTTAATTTGACAAAAGCTGGATCCCATCTAACCATGAATCTGTTCCCGCCGGTTCTGAATAAAGGAAGTACAACTACGACCGTAAAGCGAGGGGGATAACTGAGCCCAAAATGAATGTCTTATTTGCTATGTGTGGCTTATTTGATCGAATATACATGTTTTAATTCTTAGGTTGTAGGAGACGTGACATCCCAGTAAAAAAAAAAAAAAAAACTTATATCGGAGTTGGGCCTGTTCTTCCACATGCGTATCTGCCCTCTCATTGGCTACAATTGTTTTATTTAACTAGGCAAGTCAGTTAAAAACAAAGTCTTACTTGCAATGGCGGAGGCCAAACCCGGATGACGATGGGTCAAGTGTGCGCCGCCCTATGGGACTCCCAATCACGGCCTGATGTGATATAGCCTTTTAATTTAAATTTTTTATTTCAAAAAATTAAATTAAAAAATATTATTTTTTATTATTGACAACAAATCAATACATAAAGTACATGAGGGAACACAAGTATATATAGGTTATATACAATGGAAAATCGAGCTAGGGGGTACAATATCACATTACAATTACACAAGGACCTTAAGGGACATACATACACTTACAATTCTAACAGCTTTTTTGTTAGTAGAGTATTTAACTGTCTTAAAATAGTTCAATTTCTTTTTGTAGGGTAAGAAAATTAGTTTTTTGTTTGTTTGTAAATTTACATTTGTGTATATGAAATTTGGCCAAAAGAATAATGAAATTAATTACATAAAAATGTTTCAGCTTAGTTCTATCGTATGTAAAGAATCCAAGCAGTACATCTCTCCACAATAGTGTAAAATCTTCATAAATGTGTTCAATTATATATCTACTGATGTTTTGCCGCAGTTTTCTTACATGAATACAATGCCAAAAAAGATGCAACACTGTTTCTGGGTGGTCATTACAAAAGGAGCAATTTGAGTTGATGTTTTCCTTAAACTTCTTCATATAGTGGTTGGCAGGATAATATGTATGAATAATTTTGAAGGAAACTTCCTTAATTTTGTTAACAAGTGTGTGGCAACATCCAAACTTTTTTCCAACAAATATTATCAATAAATCCATTCCAATAAGGCATGACATAAGGTATAGATACAACATCCTGCTGAAACAAGGTTCGTATCGCTCTGTTGTTGAATGGACCAAAAGAGAAACAAATATTTCCTACTGATGAGTCAACAGGGTCAATAGAAGGTAGGTTCTGAAGGTCAGGTCTTGACACGTTCCTGAATAACAGAGCAACACCTGAGGGAATGGCGTCTAAAACAATTGCAAAATCTTTAGGTGTTACAGGGACCTTGTAAAGTGCTAAGAATTCCTTATAACAGAGTAAAAGACCCTCTGCATTTACCAGTTGGCTCACCAATAGGATATTATTTCAGAACCAATATTCTAAAAACAAAGAAGTATTTTTATACAATATATCCCGATTATTCCATATATAATATCTGTGTGGAGAAAAATTGTGTTTATAAATTAAGGACCATGACAAGAAAACCTGCCGATGAAAAGCAGAAAGTTTCACTGGAACTTTGTCAATATTATAATTGCAAAACAACATGAAGTTAAGGCCACCAAAAGTAGAGAAGACATGATGAGGAATAAAATTCCAGATAGAAGTGGGTCTTCTTAGGAATTGTTTTATCCAATTGATCTTAAAAGTATTATTTAAAGTAGTAAAGTCCAGAAAATTCAGTACACCATTCTCATAAGTGTTCATTACAACAGTTTTCCTAATGTAATGGGTACGGTTTCTCCAAAGAAAGTTGAAAAGCATCTGGTCAATCTCCTTTCTTATTTTACTGTCAAGATATAAAGATAGAGCGCCATATGTTAGTCTAGAGATACCTTCGGCCTTGGTTATTAGGACTCTTCCTTTTTAAAGATAAGTCCCTCTGTAGCCATTGATTTAGCTTCTTCTGGGTATTTTTAATAAGAGGGTTAAAATTTAGTAAGCCTCTAGACTTCTGATCCTTTGTAATGGTTATGCCTAAACATGTAAGTTTTTCTTTTACTGGAATACCATAATATGAAGGTGTCACACAATCTTTGACAGCTATGAGTTCACATTTAATAATGTTAAGATATAGACCAGACGCTTTGGAAAAGGATTGTATCACATTGATCGATATGGGAATTTGGTTAGCGTCTTTCAGAAAAAGTGTAGTATCATCAGCCAGCTGGCTTATAATAATTTCTTTACCAGCTATGGAAATACCTTGTACAGGACTATTATTTAAAGAATTTGCAAGAAGTTGGGTGATTAATAAAAAAAGGTACGGGGAGATAGGACAGACCACCTTGCCTAATTCCTCTCTTTAACTCAAATCTAGGTGAGGTGCCATATTTCAATTTGATAGAGCTGTTACCATTTGCATAGAGAGTCTTAATAGCCTTACAGAAAAAATCCCCAAAGCCAAGTCTCTCAATGGAGTGGAAGAGAAACTGATGCTCTACTGTGTCAAATGCTTTATAAAAATCAAAAAATAATATGAAGCTATCCTCAGTTATTAGGTCTGAGTAGTCAAGTATGTCTAATACTAGTCTGACATTGTTAGAAATATGTCTGTTCCTCATGAAGCCAGACTGTGTTTCAACAATGATTGCATCCAGGACTTCTTTAATTATTTTTGTAAGTAGTAAGGCTAATATCTTAGTCATTATTAAGAAGACAAATTGGATGCCAGTTATCAATGAGCAGCACTTATTTTTTAGGCTTAGGTATCAGTGTTATTAACCCCTGACTCATTGTAGGAGGGAGAACATTGTTTTTAATACTCTCTAAAAAGACTTCAAATAGGAAGGGAGCTACTTGTTCAGAAAATAATTTGTAACATTCTGATGTAATTCCATCAACACTTGGTGATTTATTGTTCTTTAGATGTTTGATAGACTCTATAATCTCTTCAACTTTGATGGGTTCATCTCACTGTTTAGATTCTATATCACTGATAGAGTGAACATTATTCAGTGAGTGAAAAAACATATCTGAGGATTCCTGACAGTACGTTGAGCTATACAATTTTCTGTAAAAATTGCTACAGTATTTAGCGATTCATTTTTGGTCATCTGTAATAACACCATCAATGTTTAATTTATGGTTGGTGTTATTTTTTGAATTACATTTCTCAAGTCTAAAGAAATAGGATGAATTCTGTTCTCCCTCCTCAATCCATTTTTTCCTAGATCTAATAAAGGCTCCTTCTGCTTTTATCCTATATATACTATCCAGTTTATTTTGTAACTCAATTAGTTCCATCTTCTCCTCCCCCGAGAGGCCGGCTAGGGACCTCTGAGAAAGGGAAGTTATCTTAATGATCACCTTTTCCTCCTCAGCTCTTCTGGTCTTAGCAAGATTACTACCATATTTTCTAAGGTATTTGGACACCTCAAATTTAAAGAGCTCCCAGTTCTTGTAATAAGATTTTTCTTCACAAGCCCTTTCCCAAAAGTGTGAGAGCAGATCTTTAACCTCAAATTTAACTATATCATTATTTAATAATGAGCTATTTAGCTTCCAGTAGGATGCTCTGCCAAGGTTAGTATCAGGGGTAAATATTTTGATATCAATGTAAAATGGCCCTATGGTCTGTGAGGGGAGTAGTACAGATATTTGTAGTAACACACTCACTATCAATACATTTGGATATAAGCCAAAAATCTATTCTGGATTGTCTGGAACCTGTTTTGTTACTCCAAGTGAATGATCTGTCGGCCAGAAACCTCTCTCCATATATTTTATTTATTTTACTTTTATTTAACCAGGTAGGCTAGTTGAGAACAAGTTCTCATTTGCAACTGCGACCTGGCCAAGATAAAGCATAGCAGTGTGAACAGACAACAACACAGAGTTACACATGGAGTAAACAATAAACAAGTCAATAACATAGTAGGGGAAAAAAAGAAAAGAAAAAAAAGAGAATCTATATACAATGTGTGCAAAAGGCATGAGGAGGTAGGCAATAAATAGGCCATAGGAGCGAATAATTACAATTTAGCAGATTAACACTGGGGTGATAAATCATCAGATGATCATGTGCAAATAGAGATACTGGTGTGCAAAAGAGCAGAAAAGTAAATAAATAAAAACAGTATGGGGATGAGGTAGGTAAATTGGGTGGGCTATATACCGATGGACTATGTACAGCTGCAGCGATCGGTTAGCTGCTCAGATAGCAGATGTTTAAAGTTGTTGAGGGAGATAAAAGTCTCCAACTTCAGAGATTTTTGCAATTCGTTCCAGTCGCAGGCAGCAGAGAACTGGAAGGAAAGGCGGCCAAATGAGGTTTTGGCTTTAGGGATGATCAGTGAGATACACCTGCTGGAGCGCGTGCTACGGGTGGGTGTTGCCATCGTGACCAGTGAACTGAGATAAGGCGGCGCTTTACCTAGCATAGCCTTGTAGATGACCTGGAGCCAGTGGGTCTGACGACGAACATGCAGCGAGGGCCAGCCGACTAGAGCATACAGGTCGCAGTGGTGGGTGGTATAAGGTGCTTTAGTAACAAAATGGATGGCACTGTGATAAACTGCATCCAGTTTGCTGAGTAGAGTATTGGAAGCTATTTTGTAGATGACATCGCCGAAGTCGAGGATCGGTAGGATAGTCAGTTTTACTAGGGTAAGTTTGGCGGCGTGAGTGAAGGAGGCTTTGTTGCGAAATAGAAAGCCGACTCTCGATTTGATTTTGGATTGGAGATGTTTGATATGAGTCTGGAAGGAGAGTTTGCAGTCTAGCCAGACACCTAGGTACTTATAGATGTCCACATATTCTAGGTCGGAACCATCCAGGGTGGTGATGCTAGTCGGGCGTGCGGGTGCAGGCAGCGACCGGTTGAAAAGCATGCATTTGGTTTTACTAGCGTTTAAGAGCAGTTGGAGGCCACGGAAGGAGTGTTGTATGGCATTGAAGCTCGTTTGGAGGTTAGATAGCACAGTGTCCAAGGAAGGGCCAGAAGTATACAGAATGGTGTCTCCTGCGTAGAGGTGGATCAGGGAATCGCCCGCAGCAAGAGCAACATCATTGATATATACAGAGAAAAGAGTCGGCCCGAGAATTGAACCCTGTGGTACCCCCATAGAGACTGCCAGAGGACAGGACAACATGCCCTCCGATTTGACACACTGAACTCTGTCTGCGAAGTAGTTGGTGAACCAGGCAAGGCAGTCATTAGAAAAACCGAGGCTACTGAGTCTGCCGATAAGAATATGGTGATTGACAGAGTCGAAAGCCTTGGCCAGGTCGATGAAGACGGCTGCACAGTACTGTCTTTTATCGATGGCGGTTATGATATCGTTTAGTACCTTGAGCGTGGCTGAGGTGCACCCGTGACCGGCTCGGAAACCGGATTGCACAGCGGAGAAGGTACGGTGGGATTTGAGATGGTCAGTGATCTGTTTGTTGACTTGGCTTTCGAAGACCTTAGATAGGCAGGGCAGGATGGATATAGGTCTGTAACAGTTTGGGTCCAGGGTGTCTCCCCCTTTGAAGAGGGGGATGACCGCAGCAGCTTTCCAATCCTTGGGGATCTCAGATGATACGAAGGAGAGGTTGAACAGGCTGGTAATAGGGGGTGCGACAATGGCGGCGGACAGTTTCAGAAATAGAGGGTCCAGATTGTCAAGCCCAGCTGATTTGTATGGGTCCAGGTTTTGCAGCTCTTTCAGAACATCTGCTATCTGGATTTGGGTAAAGGAGAAGCTGGGGAGGCTTGGGCGAGTAGCAGCGGGGGGGGGGGGGGGGGGGGGGGCAGAGCTGTTGGCCAAGGTTGAAGTAGCCAGGAGGAAGGCATGGCCAGCCGTTGAGAAATGCTTGTTGAAGTCTTCGATTATCACGGATTTATCGGTGGTGACCATGTTACCTAGCCTCAGTGCAGTGGGCAGCTGGGAGGAGGTGCTCTTGTTCTCCATGGACTTTACAGTGTCCCAGAACTTTTTGGAGTTAGAGCTACAGGATGCAAATTTCTGCTTGAAAAAGCTGGCCTTTGCTTTCCTGACTGACTGCGTGTATTGGTTCCTGACTTCCCTGAACAGTTGCATATCGCGGGGACTATTCGATGCTATTGCAGTTCGCCACAGGATGTTTTTGTGCTGGTCGAGGGCAGTCAGGTCTGGAGTGAACCAAGGGCTATATCTGTTCTTAGTTCTGCATTTTTTGAACGGAGCATGCTTGTCTAAGATGGTGAGGAAGTTATTTTTAAAAGAATGACCAGGCATCCTCAACTGACGGGATGAGGTCAATATCCTTCCAGGATACCCGGGCCAGGTCGATTAGAAAGGCCTGCTCGCAGAAGTGTTTTAGGGAGCATTTGACAGTGATGAGGGGTGGTCGTTTGACCGCGGACCCGTAGCGGATACAGGCAATGAGGCAGTGATCGCTGAGATCCTGATTGAAGACAGCAGAGGTGTATTTGGAGGGCAAGTTGGTCAGGATAATGTCTATTAGGGTGCCCATGTTTACGGATTTAGGGTTGTACCTGGTGGGTTCCTTGATGATTTGTGTGAGATTGAGGGCATCTAGCTTAGATTGTAGGACTGCCGGGGTGTTAAGCATATCCCAGTTTAGGTCACCTAACAGAACAAACTCTGAAGCTAGATGGGGGGCGATCAATTCACAGATGGTGTCCAGGGCACAGCTGGGAGCTGAGGGGGGTCGGTAGCAGGCGGCAACAGTGAGAGACTTATTTCTGGAGAGATTAATTTTTAAAATTAGAAGTTCGAACTGTTTGGGCATAGACCTGGAAAGTATGACAGAACTTTGCAGGCTATCTCTGCAGTAGATTGCAACTCCTCCCCCTTTGGCAGTTCTATCTTGACGGAAAGTGTTATAGTTGGGTATGGAAATCTCAGAATTTTTGGTGGCCTTCCTAAGCCAGGATTCAGACACGGCAAGGACATCAGGGTTGGCAGAGTGTGCTAAAGCAGTGAGTAAAACAATCTTAGGGAGGAGGCTTCTGATGTTGACATGCATGAAACCAAGGCTTTTTCGATCACAGAAGTCAACAAATGAGGGTGCCTGGGGACATGCAGGGCCTGGGTTTACCTCCACATCACCCGAGGAACAGAGGAGTAGTAGGATGAGGGTGCGGCTAAAGGCTATCAAAACTGGTCGCCTAGAGCGTTGGGGACATGGAATAAAAGGAGCAGATTTATGGGCGTGGTAGAATATATTCAGGGCATAATGTGCAGACAGGGGTATGGTGAGGTGCGGGTACAGCGGAGGTAAGCCCAGGCACTGGGTGATGATAAGAGAGGTTGTATCTCTGGACATGCTGGTTATAATGGGTGAGGTCACCGCATGTGTGGGAGGTGGGACAAAGGAGGTATCAGAGGTATTAGGAGTGGAACTACGGGCTCCATTGTAAACTGAAACAATGATAACTAACCCGAACAACAGTATACAAGGCATATTGATATTTGAGAGAGACATATAGTAAGGCATAAAGTAATCGCAGGTCTTGATTGGGAGAGCTAGCTAAAACAACAGGTGAGACAACAGCAGCTAGTCAGCTAACACAACAACAGCAGGTAAAATGGCGATGACTAGGCAGAGGGTCGGATTAACTACACACAGAGCCTGAGTTCGCGGCTGGGGCCGACAGATAAACACAAATAAACAGAATGGAGTACCGTGATTAATGGACAGTCCAGCAGGCATCAGCTATGTAGCCAAGTGATCATAGTGTCCAGGGGGAGCAGTGGATGGAACAGGGAAGCCGTCACCACGCTAGCACGCGGCGTTTAAAGTTAGTAGCCCGGGGGTGGTCTGCTCAGACGGAGGCCGGTTGAGGGCACAGCGGATGGAGTATTCGTCGGCAGACCAGACGTGGTGGTGCGGCGGGGCGCCGTGTCGACAGAGAATCCAAGCCAGATGGCGAAAGAGGTATTGTAGAATTTTATTTGCTAACTGGTGCTAGCTTCGTGGCAAAGGGGTCACATTCCGTGTGTAGAATATTACCACCAAAGGTATTTTGGTATTTTTCATTGTAGTGACACCAGCGGAGCGTTCAGATCCATGGGAAAGCCAAATATCGTTGCCCCACTGTGACCTCCAGAAGTTGGCATCAGCCGAAATTGAGTGACTCTTGAAGAAAGCAAAAATCTGTTCCAAATTGTTTAGCAAATAAAAATAAGGCCTTGCGCTTCACATTGTTTCGTAACCCCCTAGCATTAAGAGAAACTAAAGACAAAGACAAAACAACAAAGATTATATAAAAGTATAAACTGTAGTAGGATGAGTCAAAGACGTAGGAGCAGTGAACGTAAACGATAAGGAACTGAGATCTGCACCATTTAAGTCAATTTAAAGTGAAAATAGCTTATTCCATAAACTTTGAGCTAGACGTTATCCGGCTTTGAAATTCAACTGAAAAGAAAATTATGTTCAAGACCAAACCAAGGGTTCTTGTAGTAAGAGAGACTAAAAAAAAACATTAGTGTAATCAGGAACTATTCTGAGAAATAAAATACAAAATAATAATTTAAATAAAAGGGTACCTGCTATTTTAAGTGCATATGAAAACTGATCATAAAATAATTGAATGAAAAATGTTTTACATATACACGTTCCTAAGATCTTTTTTTGGAAATAAGTATTAATAACTAAATAGAACAATAACCGTGTAAAGTCAGAGCAGACCTGTATGCCCTTTAAAATAGTATCTTAGTTACTGTAAACATAAAAAATAAATACAGCTTTCAATCTTCTTCGTAAGTTTGTAAACAAAATAGGTCTTCTGGTCATACAAGAACAAACTAATAAATTGAAGTACCTGAGTATTCCTGAAAAATAGTCACCTGATGCTTGTTAAGTAAACAACATAAGGAAAATGAGAATACCATGGCTGAAACCATCAACCTGTTCCTTCTGGCGAGATTTTAGGGAGGAATATGGATTTCTGAACCGTTGATGAAGCCTCGTCCTCCGACGAAGTAAGCAGCCCTTTTCCCTCATTTCGTGCTATCTTGACCGTTGGCCACAACTTGTTCCTTCTTTCTATGTCCTCCGGGCTGAGATGCTCGGCAAAACGCATACCATGGCTCTGAAGGAAGGCGTTCTTCCTAGCAGCTTTCCAGACAGCATCCCTGTAGAATCTGGCAGTGAAGAGGATGATGATACTCCTTGGTCTTGAATCGTTTTGCTGTTGCTTCTTGCCGAGGCGATGCACAACGTCGATGGTATCACCAACTTTGTTCTTCTCTGCAGGCATAACTTCTTGGCAGATGCAGATAGCCTCTCCTCGCACATTTTCATTCTCCACTTCTGGCAAGCCGTAGAGTCTCAGGTTCCATCTTCTTGTGTATTGTTCCAGATCAGTGAGACGTCTATGGTAGACATTGTTATTCTTTTCCACACTTTTTTCAACTTTTGCCACTCGTTTTCACATCCTTGATTTCACCACATGCAAACTCCAGTCTTTTTCAAGCCTTCGATAACCATGGTGTTCGCGCCAACCATTTTCTCAATGGCGTCAGACCTGGAGTTGATGAGTAAGGAGAGGGTAGCCACGATGTCAGAGTTCATGTTGGGTTTTTTGGAGGATGGAGGTTTGCACGGAGTAACCGGTAAAGAGGGGAATTCGTCATCTTCAACAGCAATCGAAAGCATGATATTATCCATAGGCCAAGCGTAGTTATGGCAGTTGCCTATAAGCACGTTTCTCTCTTGTTGATTAGCAATAGAACGGCTAACTTCTTCCTTTCTTTTTTTGTCACGACTTTGCATGGACATGCCGAAATAAATGATCCAATTATTATTCCAGTAACAGGAAAGGTCTTATATCTTGAACAAATAAAAATAGCAATGACTGTAAACTTGATTTGTTTCACAATCTTTCTGAAGTTTGGTACGGAGCTCGGTAAAAAAGCGTCTGTTCAAGCCGCAATCTTGGCACCTTCCCCTGATGTGATATAGCCTAGATTCTAACCAGGGACTGTAGTGACGCCTCTTGCACTGAGATGCAGTGCTATAGACCGCTGCGCCACTCGGGGGCAAACAATGGTCCCACCTGATCGTGCTTCGCGGATGCCTTCCATTTTTTAAGAATATATATTTTTTCATCCGTTATACCGGTCACTTTAGTATATCGTCAATATAATGGATAATCTGTGTCTAGTCACAACAGTTCCTGCAAATATTGTTTTTATAACTAAACCACTATAGACCACTTGTCGTTTCCAATGGGAACAAATTAGTCATAGTGGGCAGAACAAGCAAGGAGGTGGGCAGAGCCAAGCACACGCTAGCGATGTCCTATTGACATCTGCATATTTCCGTTAGGGAACACCAACCCTGTGAGTGGCGCATTAACTAAATTCGCCATTGCACTCCTAAACAGCGCGATTTGTACAAACTTTTGCAAAGGGTAAAGTCTACGAAACGTAGTCCACTCTGTTCATAACATATTTTAGTTTTGGGAACAGAAACTGTTTTGAGATCAAATGTTTAATCGATTAGAAAATTAGCAGAATCTCGGCCAAAATCCATCTCGTTCCATCTTCTCCAACTGCCCGCCAGTGGGCTTCCTCTCACTACCATATTTGATAGTGGAAACGCCAACCGAATGCTTCACATTTATACATCTAGTTAAATATTTGTACTTTTTATTTAACCTTTATTTAACTAGGCAAGTCAGTTAATAACAACTTCTTATTTACAATGACCGACTACCAGAAGACAAATAAATCCTGCGGGAAGCTGGGAATAAAAATAAAATAAAAAATATATGACAAAACACACATGATGACAAGAGAGACAAAACCACATAAAGAGAGACCTAAAGATGACAACATAGCATGGCAGCAACACATGACAACAACATGGAAGCAACACAACATGGTAGCAGCACAAAACATGGTACAAACATTATTGGGCACAGACAACAGCACAAAGGGTAAGAAGGTAGAGACAATAATACATCACACAAAGCAGCCACAACTGTCAGTAAGTGTCCATGATTGAGTCTTTGAATGAAGAGATGGAAATAAAACTGTCCAGTTGAGTGTTTTTTGCAGCTCGTTCCAGTCGCTAGCTGCAGCGAACTGAAAAGAGGAGCGACCCAAGTGATGTGTGTGCTTTGGGGACCTTTAACAGAATGTGACTGGCAGAACGCATGTTGTAAACTCAGCAACAACAAAAAAAGTCCTCTCACTGTCGTCTGTGTTTATTTTCAGCAAACTTAATTAACATGTGTAAATATTTGTATGAACATAACAAGATTCAACAACTGAGACATAAACTGAACAAGTTCCACAGACATGTGACTAACAGAAATGGAATAATGTGTCCCTGAACAAAGGGGGGGGGGTCAAAATCAAAAGTAACAGTCAGTATCTGGTGTGGCCACCAGCTGCATTAAGTACTGCAGTGCATCTCCTCCTCATGGACTGTACCAGATTTGCCAGTTCTTGCTGTGAGATGTTACCCCACTCTTCCACCAAGGCACCTGCAAGTTCCCGGACATTTCTGGGGGGAATGGCCCTAGCCCTAGCCCTCACTCTCCATTCCAACAGGTCCCAGAGGTGCTCAATGGGATTGAGATCCGGGCTCTCGGCTGGCCATGGCAGAACACTGACATTCCTGTCTTGCAGGAAATCACGCATAGAATGAGCAGTAGGGCTGGTAGCATTGTCATGCTGGAGGGTCATGTCAGGATGAGCCTGCAGGAAGGGTACCACATGAGGGAGGAGGATGTCTTCCCTGTAACCCACAGCGTTGAGATTGCCTGCAATGACAACAAGCTCAGTCCGATGATGCTGTGACACACCGCCCCAGACCATGACGGACCCTCCACCTCCAAATTGATCCCGCTCCAGAGTACAGGCCTCAGTGTAACGCTCATTCCTTCGACGATAAGCGCAAATCCAACCATCACCCCTGTTGAGGAAAAACCGTGACTCGTCAGTGAAGATAACTTTTTGCCAGTCCTTTCTGGTCCAGCGATGGTGGCTTTGTGCCCATAGGCGACGTTGTTGCCGGTGATGTCTGGTGAGGACCCGCCTTACAACAGGCCTACAAGCCCTCAGTCCAGCCTCTCAGTCTGAGCACCGATGGAGGGATTGTGTGTTCCTGGTGTAACTCGGGCAGTTGTTGTTGCCATCCTGTACCTGTATGATGTTCGGATGTACCGATCCTGTGCAGGTGTTGTTACACGTGGTCTGCCACTGCGAGGACAATCAGCTGTCCGTCCTGTCTCCCTGTAGCACTGTCTTAGGCGTCTCACAGTACGAACATTCCAATTTATTGCCCTGGCCACATCTGCAGTCCTCATGCCTCCTTGCAGCATGCATAAGGCACGTTCACGCAGATGAGCAGGGACCCTGAGCATCTTTCTTTTGGTGTTTTTCAGAGTCAGTAGAAAGGCCTCTTTAGTGTCCTAAATTTTCATAACTGTGACCTTAATTGCCTACCGTCTGTAAGCTGTTAGTGTCTTAACGACCGTTCCACAGGTGCATGTTCATTAATTGTTTATCATTCATTGAACAAGCATAGGAAACAGTATTTAAACCCTTTACAATGAAGATCTGTGAAGTTATTTGGATATTTATGAATTATCTTTGAAAGACAGGGTCCTGAAAAAGGGACGTTTCTTTTTTTATGAGTTTATGTGGAGGATGAGGCCTGCAGTAGATATCTCATAGGGGGGAGTGAGGCCTAAGAGGCCTTTATAAGTATCAACCAGTGGGTCTTGCGACGGGTATACAGAGATGACCAGTTTACAGAGGAGTAGAGTGCAGTGATGTGTCATATAAGGAGCATTGGTGGCAAATCTGATGGCCGAATGGTAAAGAACATCTAGCCGCTCGAGAGCACCCTTACCTGCCGATCTATAAATTATGTCTCCGTAATCTAGCATGGGTAGGATGGTCATCTGAATCAGGGTTAGTTTGGCAGCTGTGGTGATAGAGGAAACCAAGTCTAGATTTAACCTTAGCCTGACGCTTTGATATGTGCTGAGAGAAGGAAAGTGTACCATCTAGCCATGCTCCCAAGTACTTGTATGAGGTGACTACCTCAAGCTCTAAACCCTCAGAGGTAGTAATCACACCGGTGGGGAGAGGGGCATTCTTCTTACCAAACCACATGACCTTTGTTTTGAAGGTGTTCAGAACAAGGTTAAGGGCAGAGAAAGCTTGTTGTGGAGTGTTTCTATCTGTGGGTCCTACCTGTTGAAAAAAAATTGTTTCCGGTATTTTATCTTCACCTATTTTTTTCTTGTACATAGAACATTTTGTTCATGTATTTATTTTTTTAAGGATGAATGAATTCCAATATATCCAGTAATTCCTACCAAAGAGTTTGCTTCCTTTGCTAAATATCGCCCCAATAATACGTCACTTCCGTTGGATTAAGATGCACGTGTGTTGACTGGAACCTTGATAGACTGAGGTAAGGGGACGTAATGAGGGAGGGAGTAGAGTATTTTCCAAGTTACAGTCCGCCAATCAGTCAATCAATCAGCCAATCAATCAGCCAGCCAGCACAGCTATCTGACCCTGTGCTCAGAGAGAAGTTAGGGAGAGGCTGAAAGCTGTGGCTAGCGATCAATCGTTGATAAACAAACAATTAGACTTTACTATGTGTGGCTGCGGTTCGGCACGGCTGTGATGTGACTGGGTCAGATATGGTTGGAGATAGTGATGGAGCATAGTGGTACAAATAAAGGAGGGAGTAAGAAGAAGAAAGCGGGAGAGAAAGGGACTAGGGGTTTGAAGGGGAGCGAGAGGTCTATGGAGGAATAAAAGGAAGTTTGAGGAGAGCAACATAGTTTCCAACACTATCAGCAGTTCGAAGTAGGAAGTGCCGAGGAAGGGCAAGATAAGACGCGAGGGGAGCATGGAGGTGAGGAGGAACATTTAGTGATTCTGAAGTTTAAGGAGTTGGAGCGATGAGTCCGATAAGGTTGACGGCTGTGATAATAGTTGATTGGGGAAGTTGTCAATGTTAATAGATGGGAACGTGTTGGTTTTCTGTACGGACATGGCGCAGAGGGAAAAAGCTCTGAGTGAAGCAAATAGAGCAGTGTAAGGCGGTATCAAGCAGCTGGACTGATCAAGCAGGGAAGCAGTGGATTAAAGGGGTGATCACAGGAGGGCCTGTGAGTGTTAGCACTAAAGAGATAAGCGACAATTTGAGAGGAGGCGTTCTAGCGAATGTTCAAAGATGTTATAACTGCCAGAGGTTTGGGCATATGGCAACAGCCTGTAAAGAGAATAAGAGGTGTGGAGGGGAGTATGGGAAGTGTGGGGATGGTGTACAACCAAAGTGCTGCAGCTGTGGGGGTGCTCATAGTGTGACATATAGTGGGTGTTAGGCAATGAAGCAGGCAGTGGAGGTGCAACAAGTGAGAGTGGAGAGAAGGGTGTCATGCTGAGGTAGTGAGGGTGGTCCAGGGAGAAACAGGTTCAAGGGAAAAATGGGTAGGTGCATCTAGACCGGGAATTACGGGGCAGATGGGTGGTGATATGGTATGCATAGATAAGAGAAAGCTGGTGACATTCATAGCAGGAGCAATCAATAAATAATATCGCTAAAGTAGAGTCTAAAACAGAGAGGATTCAGCTAATAGTGAAAGCTGCTGGGAGATATGAGTATGACAGGGTTGACATGGGAAGAGGTTTGAGATGACCTCAATCAGCTGAGGGTGGAGTCATGTATTACTGGATCTTAATTATGGTGGTAGTACTACAATGGAATGCTCGAAGCCTTTTGGCTGATGGGCAGGAGTTCAAGCAGTTCATTGTAGATATGCCAGCTAAGCCTGATGTGACTTGTGTGCAGGAAATATGGCTCAAACCGACTGGAGTTTATCATACAGGGATATGTAGGGGGGGTGCCACCTTCATAAAGCAAGGAGTTCCTTACAGGAACTTTGCTAGGCAAAGGTATTGAACAGGACTATGTGGTGGAGGTGTGGTTGAGAGGGGGGGGTGATAGTGGTAGTGAACTTCTATAATCTGTATCAGATATCTGACCTGAAAGTGCTGGAGAGGGTGGAGGGCCAGGGTAGAAGTACGGTGGTGTGGGGATTTTAATGCTCTGGGGGGGAAACGGATGGATAGAAATGGCCAAGTGATGGAAAATCTGATAGAAATGAATGATCTGGTGTGCCTGAAAATGGCTGAGGGACCAGGATTGATGAAGCCACAGGGAAAGAGTCTGCCTTGGACCTCACTCTGGTATCTAGTGTGATGGCAGAAATCTGTGAGTGGGAGGTATGGGAGGAGTCGACAGTAGGGAGTGATCATTACCCCATAGTATGCACAGTAGGCCAGAGGGAGGAGGAGGTGTCAGTGGGTGTTTGGAAGGGCAAAGTGGGATCAGTTAAAGGAGCTGAGTGAGCAGGTGATGGCTCGGGTGTATATGAGAGGGGATGTGGATAGTATGAATAACTGGGTGAGAACAGCATTAGTGGGGGCAGCTACTGAGGCTTTACCTAAGTGTTCAAGGAAGAGGAGGAGGAAAGCAGTCCCATGGTGGATGGAGGAGTGGGGGGCAATGGTGAGGAGTAGGAACAGGGCATTTAGAGTACTGAAAAGGACGCATAACTGCCGACATCTGATTCAGTATAAGCAGGCCCTGGTCCTGGTGAGGGGAACTCAGGAAAAGAGGTCATGTTGGTGTCTGTTCTATGACACCATTGGAAGGGCAACACCTGTGGGAGAAGTGTGGGGGATGATTAAGAGGATGAGTGGGGTCAGGAGGGAGTGGGATTATCCAGTGTTGACGAGTGGGAAGGATGTGGCAGTAACAGATGAGGAGAAGGCAGAGATGATGGCCAAAGCGTTTGTCCAAGTGCATAGCTCTGCAAATTTGTCAGAGGGGCAGAGGGAGGGAGAGAGAGAGAATGAGAGAGGAGCATCCTGGAGTGCTTGATAGGAGGGAGGATGTATATGATGCATTGAATGCACCATTTACCATGGCAGATGTGAAAAGGGCAATAGCAGGCAGTTGGAAGGAGGCAGTAGTGGTAACAATCTGGAAGCCAGGGAAGGACCCAACGAGGCCAACAAGCTATCGGCTAATAGCTTTAACATCACATGTATGTAAGATTATGGAACGTATGATTACGGAGAGGCTAACTTACTTCCTGAAGAGCAGGGGGCTAGCATCACCACATCAGTAGGTTCAGGGAGGGTAGGGGAACTATGGACCCAGTGCTCTGCTTAGAAGCAGAGGTCAGGGAGGCTCAGGTGAACAAGGAGACTGTTGTAGCTGTCTTTTTTGATGTGGAGATGTGGAAGGAGGGGTTGTTAATCAAGCTTGATATTATGGGGGTAGAAGGAAGAACGTACAACTGGATAGAGACTTCCCCACCCTCCGGAAATCTTTCAGGCAGCTACCTGGTGGATAATGGTACACCAACAGGGGAGCATGATTAGTCCTCTGTTGTTCTCAATCATGATCAATGATGTTTATTCTCAGGTACAGATGGATATTTGGAGGTCGTTATTTGCAGATGATGGTGCCTTATGGAAGAGGGGAAGAGATGTGCCATACATAGTCAGGAAGGTACAGGAAGTAATTGATGTGGTAGAGCGGTGGGTATTAATGTGGTGATTTAGGTTCTGTAGAGAACTCAGTGTTCTTTACCAGGAGGAAGGTGGGAGATGAGGTATGCTTGAGTTTCTATGGGAGAAACTTGAAGAGAGTGGGGGCCTTCGGGTTCCTTGGGGTATACTTAGGCACTAGACTGACCTGGGCAGAACACATTGAGAGAGTGGTGGGAAAGTGTAAGAAGGGGATAAATGTGATGACAAGGAAGGAGTGGGGGGCGATCCTCAGTGAGGACCATGTATGTTGCATTGATCCGATCTGTAATAGATTATGGCAGTATAGTGTATGGTTCTGCAGCCAGGACCTCATTGGAAAGGCTAGATGTCATAGAGGGGCAAGGACTCCGAATATGTAGTGGGGCGTTTCGGACATCCCAATTGGCTGCACTACAGGTGGAGATGGGGGATATGCCATTGCAGATTAGGAGACAGCAGCTGGCAATTAATTATTGGGTCAACCTACAGGGACATGGGGTGTCTCATCCTGCGAAAGGGAGTTTACAGGCATGCTGGGAACATAAGCGAAGACAGAACATAAGCTTTGGGTGGGTAATACTCAGGCGAAGGAGATGGGACTGGGAGATGGGAGTTTAGTCCAACGGTAGCTATTCCTATAAATCCACCATGACTACTCCCGCCTCAAGTAGTTGATCTAAAAGTGTTGGAGAGTCTACAGAAAGATAGGGAGGGTGTTGATCCATCGGATTTGTTAAGAACAAATTCTTATTTACAATGACGGCCTACCAAAAGGCAAAAGGCCTCCTGCAGGGACGAGGGACGGGATTTTTTTTAAATATATTTTTTATATATATAAATATAGGACAAAATACACATCACGACAAGAGAGACAACACAACACTACATCAAGAGAGACCTAAGACTACAACATAGCAAGGCAGCAACACATGACAACACAGCATGGTAGCAACACAACATGACAACAACATGGTAGCACCACAACATGGTAACAGCACAAAACGTGGTCCAAACATTATTTGGCACAGACAACAGCAGCAATGTCAAGAAGTTAAAGACAACAATACATCATCACGCAAAGCAGCCAATTTGAAGGAGCGAATGGCCCAACGGTTCTACAACTTGGTACTACTGCCAAGGATACGAGATGACATTGCAGAGTATAAAATAACTAAACTTCCACTTGTACATGGCCCTGAAGAAGGCTCTTTTCAAGCCAGGGGCATGGTTCAAAGGTGAGACAAATCAAGAATATGTATCAAAGGGGAGAGATATAGTCAGGTTGATCATCTGAAAACTTGGTTGATAATCAGATGTAAGGTTTCCAGGATGTAATAATATGGAATGAAAGTAATTAAGATAATACACATTTTGCTGTCAGGCATTCAACATTTGTGGACTTCTCTATCTGTATACTGGATTTTGTTCTGGGTGCATTTTACAGTCGCTGCCACTAGGTGGCAGTATTGTCTAATCAGATCATAAACTCGACCAGATTTATTCTGTTATTTTGGTTCCTTAGTAAAGAAAGCAAGGATTTGAGTGGTCAGAAAAGCTATGATACTAACCAATAAACTTTTTTTTTTTTTTTTTTACCTTAGGTTGAGTGTTTATCTCAAGGTAAATAACAATGATCAACAATGATCTATTTAACATGTTCAACTAACGACTAACTCTAAACAGCATGTTCATGTGTCACTGGATGTGTGTTCACACATTGGCTCGCTTTCTCACTCAGGCATCCTGATCCCGAGCTGTGAATTTCAAACAGGCACTCTCAGAGAGGCTATCATCATTGGCAGCATACTCACAAAGTGCTCAATAAGGTAAAAGACACACTTTTACCTGAGTTACGTGTTCAATTTTGTATGATATACGATGCCCTATTGTAATTGCTCGGCTTGCCGTTTTGGTTAGGGACTTAGTGTTTAAGCGTGGCAGCTTGACTATCGCTAATTATGTAAGTGAATGTATGGTACAGTATTAAAGGTAGTAGAACAGCAGGGCTTGCCACCACTTGTCCTCTATGGAAATAATGCAGAAAACAAATGACTCCTTTTTTTTTGTTGCAGTGCTTCTCTCCTCAAACTTCCTTTTACTCCTCCAAACTGGCAGCGATGGAGTACAATGGAGCATCTTCCTGCGACTCTTACTGGACAAGAAATAAGCCCTGCCCTTCCGTGTCCTGGATGCCCTGGTCGGCCACTTCCTGTTCTTCCGCAGTGAGATGCGTGTCTTTAAAAAAATATATATATTTTTTAAATTATCAACAACAAATCAATACATAAAGTACATGAGGGAACACAAGTATATATAAATTATATACAATGGACAATCGCGCTCTAGGGGGTACAATATCACATTACAATTACACAAGGACCTTAAGGGACATACATACACTTACAATTCTAACAGCTTTTTTGTTAGTAGAGTATTTAACTGTCTTAAAATACAGTTCAGTTTCTTTTTGTAGGGTAAGAAAATGTGTTTTTTTGTTTGTAAATTTACATTTGTGTATATGAAATTTGGCCAAAAGAATAATGAAATTAATTACATAAATGTTTCAGCTTATTTCTATCGTATGTAAAGAATCCAAGCAGTACATCTCTCCACAATAGTGTAAAATCTTCATAAATGTGTTCAATTATAAACCTACTGATGTCTTGCCACAGTTTTCTTACATGCATACAATGCCAAAAAAGATGCAACACTGTTTCTGGGTGGTCATTACAAAAGGAGCAATTTGAGTTGATGTTTTCCTTAAACTTCTTCATATAGTGGTTGGCAGGATAATATGTATGAATAATTTTGAAGGAAATTTCCTTAATTTTGTTAACAAGTGTGTGGCAACATCCAAACTTTTTTCCAACAAATATTATCAATAAATCCATTCCAATAAGGCATGACATAAGGTATAGATACAACATCCTGCTGAAACAAGGTTTGTATTGCTCTGTTGTTGAATGGACCAAAAGAGAAACAAATATTTCCTACTGATGAGTCAACAGGGTCAATAGAAGGTAGGTTCTGAAGGTCAGGTCTTGACACGTTCCTGAATAACAGAGCAACACCTGAGGGAATGGCATCTAAAACAATTGCAAAATCTTTAGGTGTTACAGGGACCTTGTAAAGTGCTAAGAATTCCTTATAACAGAGTAAAAGACCCTCTGCATTTACCAGTTGGCTCACCAATAGGATATTATTTCGGAACCAATATTCTAAAAACAAAAGTATTTTTATACAATATATCCCGATTATTCCATATATAATATCTGTGTGGAGAAAAATTGTGTTTATAAATTAAGGACCATGACAAGAAAACCTGCCGATGAAAAGCAGAAAGTTTCACTGGAACTTTGTCAATATTATAATTGCAAAACAACATGAAGTTAAGGCCACCAAAAGTAGAGAAGACATGATGAGGAATAAAATTCCAGATAGAAGTGGGTCTTCTTAGGAATTGTTTTATCCAATTGATCTTAAAAGTATTATTTAAAGTAGTAAAGTCCAGAAAATTCAGTCCACCATTCTCATAAGTGTTCATTACAACAGTTTTCCTAATGTAATGGGTACGGTTTCTCCAAAGAAAGTTGAAAAGCATCTGGTCTATCTCCTTTCTTATTTTACTGTCAAGATATAAAGATAGAGCGCCATATGTTAGTCTAGAGATACCTTCAGCCTTGGTTATTAGGACTCTACCTTTTAAAGATAAGTCCCTCTGTAGCCATTGATTTAGCTTCTTCTGGGTATTTTTAATAAGAGGGTTAAAATTTAGTAAGCCTCTAGACTTCTGATCCTTTGTAATGGTTATGCCTAAACATGTAAGTTCTTCTTTTACTGGAATACCATAATATGAAGGTGTCACACAATCTTTGACAGCTATGAGTTCACATTTATTAATGTTAAGATATAGACCAGACGCTTTGGAAAAGGATTGTATCACATTGATCGATATGGGAATTTGGTTAGCGTCTTTCAGGAAAAAGTGTAGTATCATCAGCCAGCTGGCTTATAATAATTTCTTTACCAGCTATGGAAATACCTTGTGCAGGACTATTATTTAAAGAATTTGCAAGAAGTTGGGTGATTAATAAAAAGAGGTACAGAGAGATAGGACAACCTTGCCCAATTCCTCTCTTTAACTCAAATCTAGGTGAGGTGCCATATTTCAATTTGATAGAGCTGTTACTATTTGCATAGAGTCTTAATAGCCTTACAGAAAAAATCCCCAAAGCCAAGTCTCTCAATGGAGTGGAAGAGAAACTGATGCTCTCTATTTCTAACAATGTCAGACTAGTATTAGACATACTTGACTACTCAGACCTAATAACTGAGGATAGCTTCATATTATTTTTAGATTTTTATAAAGCATTTGACACAGTGAGATGCGTGTCCTTTCTGTGCGGTGGCACTAAAGTCTGCTCACCGTGGCGCAACACTACAAGGCCGACCTGGCCTCCGAACAGAAGGATGCTCTGCTGGAGCTGCTTAAATTGCAGACACACCCCAGATTTCTGCAGAGATCCGTCGGGAGCTGCAGAACTCGGTCCCGTGATCTGGAAACCGCCATTCCTGTCACAATGGCCTTGGACTGACTGTTACTGTAAAAATAAACATTTTGACATGTTTTTAAAAATATTTTATATTTATTTTTTGAAGTAAGATGTCTTAACTTCTTGTTGTATTGCTACCATCCACAAAAAAGGCCAGAATTCCCCCCCCCTGACTGCTACTCTGACCTGGCCTACCAGATGACTCCAAGGTGTGACAGCTCGAGCTGCGTTTGAAATTCCCATGTTGCTAGGGGGGGCGATGGTATAGTGTTTCGCATCAAGCTAGAACTCGTAGCTGCCTCTCGCTTCTACACGTTAGATTTCACATATATAACATTAGCGAATTAAAGTCATGTGAATGAGAGGAAAGGGACCCGACCTACTATTTGACGACAAAGGACATTCTGAATTTTCAGAAAATCCAGAACATTTCTGCTCTGTTAGCTAGCTATAGTAGCTGAGAGGGAGGCAGAGGTAGAAAACTTCGCTAACGCCAATTAACGTATTGAGTTTGTTAGCTAAGCTAGCCAACTGAGGGAGACCCTACTAAAGTTGTCCAACAACCCTCTAATGGAGTTGTTGTGTCACGAGGATGGACGATTCCAAGCCGCCTCAGAAAGCACCCCCGAATATATGAATTCCGCTGCTCTTCGGGCCAGCTCTGACCCGACCCTGACACGGGACCATCGAGCATTGCAGAACCTTCTGTCACTGGAAAAGACCAGTCGGGCCTCACCATCATACTTCGGCACGATTCAGACAGACATTCAGCCATATATGCGGAGAATATTGGCAGTATGGATGCTACAGGTAATGTATGACAAAATATCCAAAGTGAATGACATTCAGGTCACGGTTAGTGTTGATTTTGATAGGATTCTGCTGTCATATCGGATGTAATTCTTTAATTGACCACCGTCATCCTATATTAACGTTAATTGTCTCAGTTTGCTTTCTTATGTAGCTAATGCACTCATCAGCCTGCATTGCACCTGAAAGTAAGAGGGACTCGCTTGGACTGATTGGGTAAAATACCAGGGGCGCAACTTTCACTGGGAACGGGGGACATGTCGCCCCCACATTCTGAAATTGCATTTTAAATCAAATCAAATTTTATTTGTCACATACACATGGTTAGCAGATGGTAATGCGAGTGTAGCGAAACGCTTGTGCTTCTAGTTCCGACAATGCAGTAATAACCAACAAGTAATCTAACCTAACAATTCCACAACTACTATCTTATACACACAAGTGTAAAGGGATAAAGAATATGTACATACAGATATATGAATGAGTGATGGTACAGAACGGCATAGGCAAGGTGCAGTAGATGGTATAGTGTACAGTCTATACATATGAGATGAGTAATGTAGGGTATGTTAACATTATATTAAGTGGTATTGTTTAAAGTGGCTAGTGATACATTTTTACATAATTTCCATCAATTCCCATTATTAAAGTGGCTGGAGTTGAGTCAGTATGTTGGCAGCGGCCACTAAATGTTAGTGGTGGCTGTTAAACAGTCTGATGGCCTTGAGATAGAAGCTGTTTTTCAGTTTCTCGGTCCCTGCTTTGATGGACCTGTACTGACCTCGCCTTCTGGATGATAGCGGGGTGAACAGGCAGTGGCACGAATGGTTGTTGTCCTTGATGATCTTTATGGCCTTCCTGTGACATCGGGTGGTGTAGGTGTCCTTGAGGGCAGGTAGTTTGCCCCCGGTGATGCGTTGTGCAGACCTCACTACCCTCTGGAGAGCCTTACGGTTGTGGGCGGAGCAGTTGCCGTACCAGGCGTTGATACAGCCCGACAGGATGCTCTCGATTGTGCATCTGTAGAAGTTTGTGAGTGCTTTTGGTGACAAGCCGAATTTCTTCAGCCTCCTGAGGTTGAAGAGGCGCTGCTGCGCCTTCTTCACAACGCTGTCTGTGTGGGTGGACCAATTCAGTTTGTCCGTGATGTGTACACCGAGGAACTTAAAACTTTCCACCTTCTCCACTACTGTCCCGTCGATGTGGATAGGGGGGTGCTCCCTCTGCTGTTTCCTGAAGTCCACAATCATTTCCTTTGTTTTGTTGACGTTGAGTGTGAGGTTATTTTCCTGACACCACACTCCGAGGGCCCTCACCTCCTCCCTGTAGGCCGTCTCGTCGTTGTTGGTAATCAAGCCTACCACTGTAGTGTCGTCCGCAAACTTGATGATTGAGTTGGAGGCGTGCATGGCCACGCAGTCGTGGGTGAACAGGGAGTACAGGAGAGGGCTGAGAACGCACCCTTGTGGGGCCCCAGTGTTGAGGATCAGCGGGGTGGAGATGTTGTTACCTACCCTCACCACCTGGGGCCGGCCCGTCAGGAAGTCCAGGACCCAGTTGCACAGGGCGGGGTCGAGACCCAGGGTCTCGAGCTTGATGACGAGTTTGGAGGGTACTATGGTGTTAAATGCTGAGCTGTAGTCGATGAACAGCATTCTCACATAGTTATTCCTCTTGTCCAGATGGGTTAGGGCAGTGTGCAGTGTGGTTGCGATTGCGTCGTCTGTGGACCTATTGGGTCGGTAAGCAAATTGGAGTGGGTCTAGGGTGTCAGGTAGGGTGGAGGTGATATGGTCCTTGACTAGTCTCTCAAAGCACTTCATGATGACGGAAGTGAGTGCTACGGGGCGGTAGTCGTTTAGCTCAGTTACCTTAGCTTTCTTGGGAACAGGAACAATGGTGGCCCTCTTGAAGCATGTGGGAACAGCAGACTGGGATAAGGATTGATTGAATATGTCCTTAAACACACCAGCCAGCTGGTCTGCGCATGCTCTGAGGACGCGGCTGGGAATGCCGTCTGGGCCTGCAGCCTTGCGAGGGTTAACACGTTTAAATGTTTTACTCACCTCGGCTGCAGTGAAGGAGAGCCCGTAGGTTTTGGTAGCGGGCCGTGTCAGTGGCACTGTATTGTCCTCAAAGCGAGCAAAAAAGTTATTTAGTCTGTCTGGGAGCAAGACATCCTGGTCCGCGACGGGGCTGGTTTTCTTTTTGTAATCCGTGATTGACTGTAGACCCTGCCACATACCTCTTGTGTCTGAGCTGTTGAATTGCGACTACTTTGTCTCTATACTGGCACTTAGCTTGTTTGATTGCCTTGCGGAGGGAATAGCTATACTGTTTGTATTCGGTCATGTTTCCGGTCACCTTGCCCTGGTTAAAAGCAGTGGTTCGCGCTTTCAGTTTCACGCGAATGCTGCCATCAATCCACGGTTTCTGGTTTGGGAATGTTTTAATCGTTGCTGTGGGTACAACATCGTCAATGCACTTTCTAATGAACTCGCTCACCGAATCAGCGTATTCGTCAATGTTGTTTTTGGATGCAATGCGGAACATATCCCAATCCACGTGATCGAAGCAGTCTTGAAGCGTGGAATCAGATTGGTCGGACCAGCGTTGAACAGACCTGAGCGCGGGAGCTTGCATTTTTGTCCCCCCCGTTTTATCATTGCAATGTGATACAAAACAAGGCAACGGTGTGCTTTAGGACCATGCGGACAATTCTGCGTGGTCTGATAGGCTGTTTGGAGAGTGTATCCGACTGGATAAAAAAATCCAAAATAATGATGCCCCCCCCACTTCTAAAACCACAGTTGCACCCCTGTAAAATACTATCACCAAACGAGAGAGACATTGGAGGACAGGAGTACAAGAAAACTACAAGAAAACATGCATGTGTATAGAAACAAATATATCCATGAAACCAGTAAAGTCCTTATCATTGATTAACAAACTTCTTTCTTCCAACAGGTTTGCGAGGAGCAGAAGTGTGAGGAAGAGGTGTTTCCTTTGGCCATCCACTATCTGGACCGTTACATGAGTTGCTTCCCTGTTCAAAGGTCCAACCTGCAGCTTTTAGGTGCTGTTTGCATGTTCCTGGCCTCAAAACTGCGTGAGACAGTACCCCTGAGTGCCAGCAAGCTCTGCATCTACACTGACAATGCCATTACAGTGTCAGAGCTCCTGGTAAACACAAGATTTGTTTACAAGTTCCATATGCTTTCGCCATAAGTATAATAAAATGGCTGATAAATTTGATGAGCTCATCAATAAGTGTTATTACTTCGTAATAGCAGGTTGAATGCACTTTCAGTTCTCTGTTCTGCTTTTCAGTCAGTGGGAGCCTATTTTATGTTATTGTAATAGCCTACATATGTATTTATGTTATGCAGCAGTTGGAGCTTATGCTGGATTTAATGTATTGTGTGTGTGTCTGTTTTGCAGCAGTGGGAACTTTTGGTGGTGGCAGGGTTAGAGTGGGACCTGGCTTCTGTGTTACCCTCTGACTTCCTGGAGCAAATTCTTCATGGCATACCCATAATCCCTCACAACCTCCATGCCTTGCGCAGGCATGTCCACTCCTACATTGCACTGGCAGCCACAGGTAGAGGCAGGCATTGGGTAACTCATGGCGATGTGTGACTGTTGCTTCTAGCAATGCAGAAACATTTAGGCCTACAAGTCAAGTATCATAGAAAAACGAACATCACTTTGTTATTCTATGTGCGTGGCACTTCTTTGATTAATGATGACAATAGCTTGTGTTTCAAGAAATCAAGTGGCTCTGTGTGAGGCAAACAAAGGGCACACAGCAGCCATAACTTTGATTACGATGTGTCAGCGGTTCATTTGGGGGTGGGGGTGAGTTTGTGTAATCCTGTATTGTGCGGTGTGAAAGACCCATGCCCGTCCATTCAACTGCCTGATTTCCCACAAATCTCCCACGAGGTTGCCCGAGGCAACCAGTCACTGGGATACAGTCATGGTCATTTTGAATAGTCTGTTTTATTGTATCTGGATTTGGCCCATTCCGGACTTTGAAACCTATTCTATGAGGTATGGGTGAAAGGATTGCCTGAGATTCATTAATTGTCTCGTCTTTAAGCACTTCCTATTGTCTGTCTGTCAGGGCGGGTCTATAATGGCAGCATTCCTCTACTCCTATGACATCCTGCCTCAGCGATCAATGATGTCTGCTCCAAACCACTAACTCACAATTGTTAAGAAATTGTTTTCTGTTGCACACCTGGTATTATGTTCCTTGTCCACAAAGTGGGTCTGACACTTGCTCTGTCATCTAAGCAGATTAGTATAACAGACTTGTCAAACCTATATGTATTACATTTTTGCTGATCTCTCGTTTATCTCCCTGCTTTTAGAGTTTAAGTTCTCTGTGTTCCTGCCTTCCACTATTGCCTGTGCCAGTGTGGGCGCTGCCATTCGCAGACTGAAGCTCCTGGAAGGAGCTCTATCCAATGATTCACTTATGCAGTTGCTAGCCAACATCTTGGCCATTGATTTGGTGAGGCGAATATTTAACTAGAAACCTGCTGCTCCTTCTTTTAACCTTGTCTGCTTCCTCTTCAAGCAAATGCCTGTATTTTTCTTGTTTGTCTGACTCCTTGTTTCTCTGGCTCCTCCTACTCTACAAGGTGCAGAAAAAAGGCCTCCTTTATTCAAGGAAGCAAGCAAACTGGTTTTGAAACTAATAGTACAAATGTCATTGTTTTCTCTGGGACTTTGTTCGTGAGGACTCTGGAATTTGATGTTTCAGCTTTTCATTTCACCATTCTTAAACTCTTTCTTTACTGCTCTGTCCCCAAACAGGAGTCTCTCTGCTGCTGCTCTGACCAGTTGGAGGGTGTGCTGGAGCTCAGCCTGCCCCCCTGCCCCCAGGCACCGGGGGCTTGCCATTCAGCTACACCCGGCCCAGAGGTCAGCTACACCCCCACTGACATCCAGGACGTACACCTGTCACCACTGGGCTAGAGATGACACCAAGCAGATAATCACTTTAACTGCTCTCTTAACAATAACGAGCTTATTTATACCGTTGTGACCATAATGAGGCAGGTGTCTTAACTACCCTGTAAGACTATTTTTGGCAGTCACTAAAACAAAGAATGTATGTGATAAGAAAAAACATGTCTTATAAGCATTACTGTGTTCACACATGATGAATTGTGGAGATCTTGATATCCAAAGGTTTTTTTCTGTTTACATTACATTTTACAGTGTGTTTGAGTTCTTTGTCGTTGCTATGCTGTTGCTAAGTTTTTTTTAAGGACGTTTTAAAACTTAAGTTACTGTCGCTAGCTTCAGGGAACACAGTTTCTCACTGCTCTCTGAAGTTACCACAGAGGGGTATCTTTTTAACTTAAAACATGCTATTTGTGATATTGCCAGAAGTATTACAGAATTTCCATTTCAATGTTTGCACTGTGTGAGTTTGCTGAGAATACATTATGAATTATTTAAAAAATGCTGCTTTTCATTGAGTTGTATTTAGTAACCCTTCTGACATCTCTCTCATCTTGCGAACAGTCACAATACACCTCTATCTTGGCTAATGCCAGCAGAGTTCAAAAAGCACAAGCAATGCCATGCATTGTTTCCTGGTATCAGCGTTCTACCATAATCAGCCTACTAAATCAATAGTAAAGCCACAACTACCATAAATGTTCCAAATGAGGTCAAAGACAAAAAAGGAATCATTCATATGGGTATAGTTAATTTCAATTTTTTTTAATGATTCACTGGGCCAAGTCAGATCAGAGCACAAGCTGACAACAGATAAGCCGGGCACTTTGGCAAACATGGATCATGTCCCACTCATGAAAAACATAATTGCTTAGATTTACCTGTATCTATTAACATGGCAACATATTTTTATGGTTGTGTTGACATGAGTTGGCTAACAATTGATAGGTCACTTAATGGAACTGTATGAACATTTTGTAGTTCCTGTATAATACTGAGGGGGAAAAAAATAATCACCTGAATCTGTTTGAGCATCAAAGTGTGAATATCTTTGTGTTTTAACCTCCTTTGTTGACCGCTCTTGTATACTACTAAAACCAAGAGTTCTATTTCCCTTTATCCCTACAGTGTTAAATATAAAAGCAACCTATTAAAAACCAACAATAAGAAATCACCACATTCCAGTCATTGAACAGCAACTTGATGTTGTAGCCCCTTGTGCGAAGCTTTGTGTGCAGTTTGTTCCACATTCAAGAGAACCCTGATAAACATTTTATATAATTATCAGGTTTCAATAGTCTGAGCAGCTCCTAGGCACAGTTTTTCATAGTATTAATCATGTTAAGGTGTTAAAACAGAATAAATTGAATCAATCCTAGTCATAATCATGAAATGCCCAGAGGGCACATCAAAGTCACAAATACCAGTCTTTGGCCACATGCTGTTACTGGGAAACCGAAACGCACCTTTAGACCCGTCCTTGTAAATTAATTAACTCATAAAAATGTCACATGTATCGGTCTGAACTAGTTCTTCAGTTCACTGTCTGGGGAAGTTACACATTAACTAGTTACCACACATGCTAAAGATCATGGTTTAATTCCAGAGAACAGCTGGAATACTGCTTCAATACTTAACCTGCCAAAAGACTGAGGTTCTTAACATTTACTGTAAACCCCCCTTTTCATCTGAAATGCACTGTACACCGAGTCAACTTAGGCTGAATAGAATAGTAGCAGGTTCTACAAGTTCTTGCTAGTGTGCCTCAGGGCTTAAAGGGGCAATCTGCAGTTTGAACAATAAAGCGGTAACCCGGTAAACAGCTGAGGGGTGGGGCTGGAGAAATGTAACCACTCAAAATGTACAGAGCTATGTATAAAGGGACTGACCATCCATGATTTCAAGATTAGTTTTAGTTTACATTGTTTAAAACAAAGGAGTATAACAAGCTCATATTTTGGGTTCTGATGGGGTACGACAGTTGAACTAAGCTGATGAGTTATATTCGTCATTAATTTAAATGTTTAATAATGGATGTACCAACTGCAGATTGCCCCTTTAATGGATGTCATTATTACCTTTACTTATTATTGTGAGTCATCTTTCCAGGTGTAAATAAATTCCAGTTCTAAAAGTTGAACCATAACAATCAGTAGTAGACTCTGCAGCTCCAGATGAATCTGTCTTATTAACATGGTGATTGAACAGAAAAAAAAGTGCTCTACATGTTTTCACATTTTAGCTTTGGTATTAAAAACGCAATTCCCTCAAACCCTGAACAAAAATGCTACATTTTGAAATCAAAATCCAAAAGTCAACATTGAAAACCCCCCAAAGCCAATTGGAACTTGGTCCAGACAAAATGTAACAATTAACAGCTACCAATATTTTTGAAAAACACTGTGTCTATTCAGTTTTTCTGACCAAACATTTAGTCCCTGAAAAAAATTATTGTATTGAAAAGTCTGGATATCCCTGGCAAAGAAAACAAAAAAATGGGAATCTCTCATCGAGTTAACTAATTGAAAGGCATTTATTTTACACTGTTTGTCTAAACTAGCAATAAATCTGATATGAGCCTAGATTCTTTCTCCCTTTGCTAGAATCTGTTTTTGGTAAAGTTCTTATAGTACTGCATCAATGTCACATCCCGAGTGGCTACTGTAGCTTCTCACTTCTCCTATACCACTTTGGCTATCAAGTCACACATTACCACAAATGTGTTCAGCTATCAGCCAACTTTAAACAACTGCCTCAGTCCTTTGAGAATGCTGTATTATACTGTCCTGGGACACTTGCTGGTCCTCAGCTGGCTGCAGCTCCTCCAATCACCATGGCATGCTTGTAGGCTTCTGTCACGTTCTCACAGTCTGTGATGGAGAATGCGCTGTCAGCCACCCCAGACTGGTAACAGGCCATGTCCCAGGGTCCTCTCTGCCTCAGCAGGTCTTGCCCAAGCCCCTCTTCTCGGATGTCCAGGAGGTTGTCAGCGGACACGCAGCCCCTCATGGTGCCCTTGGCTGGGCGTTCGCTGGGTGCCGCTGGCCCCACGCGGTCAGGCAGATCCAGCTGGTCAAAGGACTCTGAGGAGAGGATGCTGTCCTCGCTGATTGCCCCGCTGGGTCGTGCTCTCGTGCCCCCCCTTGGCAGGGAGGTCGCCAGCTGGTCCAGAGACCCAAACTCCTGCAGTAGGCCTGAAGAGAACTTGCCGTGGCGCTTCAGGATGCCCTTTCGGTGGGGCGGTGCTGAGGGGCAGAGCTGGGCCTGGGGTGTCTGGGCAGAGTCACTGCTGTCTGGGGAAGAAGAGTAGTAGCCAGACTCTCGCTCGGCTGGTTTCTTCAAGATGCCTTTGCGGGGCAGTGATGCAACAGGCGGGGGCTGGGCCGGGGTGGAGAGTTCATAGTCCCTCACTGGTTCCTCCATCACTGGGGTTGTAGCCTCGCTGAGGGCCTTCTGCTTCAGGCTACCTCGTCTCTTCAGTATGCCCTTGGAGGGCCGAGCGGTGGCCCCATCATTCATGGTCTGGGACACGTTGTTCTCCTTGCGTGACCTCCGTAGGGACCGCTGACGCACCACATCCCCTCCACCGCTCCCGTGGGACCGCAGCAGACAGCGCACCTTGGAGCTGTTCTCCAGTAAGGGCCGGGAGTTTCGACGCAGCCAACTGGCAATGCTGGCAAGGCCTCCAGGCTGCTGTGTGGATGCAGTGGTCTTTTCACTTGGTTGTAGCAATGTCGCATTCTCACTCTCGGCCAGTAGGGGTTTCTGGTAACCCCAGCTGAGCCACCAGTGTCCAGCAATCTCCTCTATCGTAGCTCTGCGCTCAGGATTCACCATTAGCATCCAGCGAATCAGCCCACAGGCATCTGAGACAGGGAGGAAGAACATAAACCAGTATTTACAACTGACACAGCTCTGCTGGGCTACAATAAGAAATAACTAAAACACACACCACTACATGGCAGAACTACATCCCAGTTAGGAGAGGCTATACTCTCACCTGAAGGGTTGGTGGGTTTGCGGTAGTTTCCAGTGCTAATCTGCTGGACCAGGTTCTTGTAGTTTTGCCCATCGAAGGGCATGGCCCCATGGACCAGGGTGTAAAGCAGAACGCCCAGCGACCAGGTGTCCACCTCAGGCCCTTTGTACGGCCGCCCGTTAACAATCTCTGGAGAAGCATACAGAGGGCTGCCACAAAACGTCTGTAGGTACTCATCACCACGGTACAGGTTGGACAGCCCAAAGTCAGCAATCTGGAACAACAATCAAATAAAATTTTGCCATTAGATACAATCACTATTCAATGAACACTAGGAACTACAAACAAGTGAAAGTAGAGAGAACCGAATTGGAGTGGATGGCGGGAATCGTTTTCCACCAATATGTGAGAGTTGTTCATGTGTAAATTCTCCAAGCAACACTGCAGTGTGATACTGTTCAGGTATGAGAGTGGCCTACGTGTGAATGCCTCAGGTGCGCAAATTATAAAGATTGTAGATTGTCACAAGTGCTGAGACACAGTAGCCCTTTGTCCATACCTTAATATTGCCCTTTCCATCTAGTAAAATGTTCTCCAGCTTCAAGTCCCGATGTACTATCCCATTCTGTGTGATGGAAGAAGATACAAACTATTAAGGTCTTCATGTTGACACAGTTGACACCTAAGATGGCTGATTTGAGTCTTTGCTATTTGCCCACAATGTGTAAAAAAAAAAAAAATAAAATAAATTAAAAAAAAGAGTGAAGCCCTCAACATTTGGGTCAGAACAGAGGTTGTTCCAACAGAAGATTGTTCTGGAATGTCAGCTATGCTCCATTGTCCTCCACTCTACAGGGGGGCATGCCTCTGACAGGCGTGGAGCAAGAGCTTAAATTTAGTTCAACTTCAAGAAATGCAGGTCAAACTATTTGTCTTGCAACTCCTGTTATAATCACTCAAAAATGTGCTAAAATTTTAACTATGTGGAATTTCCATTTGATGTTGCATTGAGGTAAAGAAAACATACAAGAGCCAGTGAACATATAATAATGCTTTTAGTAACTGTAAAAGGGTTCAGAACATACTACTTATTGATTTACATTTGTTTCTAAATGTACTGTACATCAAATTGATAATACAAAATAGTTGACTTAATGAGGGACCACATTTTATTGGACCAACAATATCCTACCACTAAACAACCAGCCTAAGAGCAATTTCATACAGCTCAAACAGCAATAAAGTACCTCAAATATTGACATGTCTGACAAAAGACAAACATAATAGACAGCTGGGTAGCAGAGAGAGAGAGAGAGCCTTTACCGGCCCATTTCCTTCACTTTGTCAACTCAGGTCGGTTTTATATGGTACTAAACTCACCCTACCTCACAGAGAACAGGCCTAAGTGGTTCTTACTGTAATTTACAGAAAAACAGTATACTATTACACCAAGTACGCTAGACACAGTGATTGTTTGCAACACTACTATGGGCCTTGGGGGAGTAACGAGTAGATGTGTGTGTGCATGTGTGTGTTCACAGAGCCCGTCTGTTCCCTCGCATCCTCATTAGAGAGAGAGAGACAGAGAGAGGATGTGTATGTGTGTGATTGTGTTGAGACGAATGGCCTTTAGCCCTGACGCTGGCTCTCCATAAACCTAACGGTTCATTTCACCCTACAGAGCTGGCCGACGGTGAATGATGCCCATTATGTAACTGCCAGGGTGGCTTTGCCAGCACTCTAGGCTGATGAGTGGGCAGGCTAGTGGGGTTCCCTGCCTACTTCCTGTCCCTGTGTGCCCAGTCACAAATATGCCCATGAGGTACAGCATGTTGTGGACACTGATGGAGATTTAACAGTGGTCTGTTCTTTGTTTCGGCTGATTTAAGAAAAACAAAAAATGGCTGTAATTATACGAGACCACTCTATTGGTAAATACGAAACAAGTGTACAGAGATGTAGGCTAATCTCAGAACCAAATCTCATACTCTGTCAAGACAGACTAATAGAGATGCAATGCCTTACCCTGTGGCAGTAGTGTACAGCTGACACGATTTGTCTGAAGAAGTGTCTGGCCTCGCGTTCTGAGATCCTCTGCTTTTCAGAGATGTAGTCGTAAAGGTCACCTCGGCTAGCATACTCCATCACAATCACAATCTTGTCCTTGTTCTCGAACACTGCGAGGCCACACACAGAAAAACAGTCAAACAAAAGGTACATGGCAACGTAGGCGGGATGGGTTGTTACAGGGAAAACACATCAGTGGTGATGGGGAATTGGGAAGCTCAGATGGCACTGCAGCGGGTTATGTAACCAAGAACAAATTAATGTCAAACAAAGTCTTCCGTGACCAGACTCTGCTCCACAAAGTTCAGTGTTTCATCACATCTTATTGTTTTGTTCCTGAGAAGTTTTACTACTGTATCTGTGCGTGACTATTGTAAAATCAACAGGGCTGACCGCAACCTGGGTCTCAATGTGACTTCCCTGTCTAAATAAAGGGCAAATTAAATCAAAAAATCCCTCATTGGGATTTGAGACACAGACGTATGTACCTTCATATATGGTGATGATGTAGGGGTGATTGAGTGAGGACATGATCTCAATCTCTCTGCGAATGTGCACTAGGTCCTGCTCATCCTGGATCTTCTCCTTTCTGATGGACTTAATGGCAACCTGGGTAAAGGTAAAGAGAAGAACAATAAAATAAGGCTTTGAGAAAGGTATGCATTAGAACAAACTGTGTTTACTTTAAATTGCATGTCATTTTCAATGTAATATGATCATATAATGCACAAGTCAAACTCATTCCAGAGGGCGGAGTGTCTGCGGGGTGTCGCTCCTCCCACATTTTATTGGTCGCATACACATATTTAGCAGATGTTATTGCGGGTGTAGCAAAATGCTTTTACTCCTAGCTCCAACAGTGCAGTAATATCGAACAATAAACTCAAAACTAAAAAGTTAAAGAATGGAATTAAGAATATTAAGATCACTGATTAGTAAAGAACTCCCCTCACCTGGTTGTCTAGGTCTTAGTTGAAAGGAAAAAAACTTGAAATTTCCCAAGTTTTCTGAGCAAAATTGTATTTTTGTATTATTGCTGGACATAAAAGGCTGTACATTTTTTTCTCTCAGAAATCTGTTCAAGTATTCCCACAAATAACAGACACACATGATCGTATACAAATGTAAGCAAGATTTGAAATGATTATGTTTTAGTCAAATATGTGTTTGGGCTTCTTGCAGTCAATTTGCAATCTACAAATGATTTGTAATAAAAAAAATAAAAAAAATGGGTGGTTAGAGCCCTGAATGCTGATTGTCTGATCGCCATGGTATATCAGACCGTATACCACGGATATGACAAAACATTTATTTTTATTGCTCTAATTACATTGGTAACCCACTTATAATAGTAGTCAGGCACTTCAGGGGTTTGTGGTATATGGCCAATATACCATGTCTTAGGGTTGT
This sequence comes from Salvelinus namaycush, assembly GCF_016432855.1. Classification (NCBI taxonomy): domain Eukaryota; kingdom Metazoa; phylum Chordata; class Actinopteri; order Salmoniformes; family Salmonidae; genus Salvelinus; species Salvelinus namaycush. Next base: position 26,885,214 of record NC_052326.1, on the reverse strand, counting down.
GTCGTGCATCAGAACAGGGACTTATTACCCCGACCATTCGCTCCCCAAAAAAGTACATAACAATATCATCCCACGTCTAAATCTAGTTGATGATCCCTGCACTAGGCCCTCCATGGAATGAGTTTGACACGCCTGATATAAAGCATCCACCATCACTGACAGGTTAAACATGAATCAGTTTATTCTTAAAGACAGTCAATATACCAAATATTGTAGCAAGTCCTGCCAAGGGAATGTCACAGAAACCAAACAGCACAATGTAAGACAGTTAATCAAGTAGACGTTAAAATCCATACAATGGTAGCAAATGGGCCTTGCCAGGAAGATTTAAAACCTCTTCAGGATCGGCCCCTTTAAAAAAATATATATTATTTGGGTACGCCTAAAATTACGTACCCAAATCTAACTGCCTGTAGCTCAGGCCCTGAAGCAAGGATATGCATTTTTTTGGTACCATTTGAAAGGAAACACTTAAGTTTGTGGAAATGTGAAAGGAATGTAGGAGAATTAGATTTGGTAAAAGATAAACTCAGCAAAAAAAAGAAACGTCCTCTCACTGTCAACCGCGCTTATTTTCAGCAAACTTGTGTAAATATTTGTATGAACATAAGATTCAACAACTGAGACGTAAAATGAACAAGTTCCACAGACACGTGACTAACAGAAATTGAATAATGTGTCCCTGAACAAAGGCGGGGTCAAAATCAAAAGTAACAGTCAGTATCTGGTGTGGCCACCAGCTGCATTAAGTACTGCAGTGTATCTCCTCCTCATGGACTGCACCAGATTTGCCAGTTCTTGCTGTGAGATGTTACCCCACTCTTCCTCCAAGGCACCTGCAAGTTCGTGGACATCTGAGGGGAATGGCCCTAGCCCTCACCCTCCGATCCAACAGGTCCCAGACATGCTCAATGGGATTGAGATCCGGGCTCTTCGCTGGCCATGGCAGAACACTGACATTCCTGTCTTGCAGGAAATCACGCACAGAACAAGCAGTATGGCTGGTGGCATTGTCATGCTGGAGGGTCATGTATTTATTTTATTTTTTTCACCTTTATTTAACCAGGTAGGCCAGTTGAGAACAAGTTCTCATTTACAACTGTGACCTGGCCAAGATAAAGCAAAGCAAAGCGACAAAAAGAACACAGAGTTACACATGGGATAAACAAACGTACAGTCAATAACACAATAGAAAAATCTGTATACAATGTGTGCAAATGAAGTAAGGCAATAAATAGGCCAAAAGTGGTGAAGTAATTACAATTTAGCAATTTACACGAGTGATATACAGTGCAAGTCGGAAGTTTATATACACTTAGATTGGAGTCAATAAAACTTGTTTTTCAACCACTCAAAACATTTCTTGTTAACAAACTATAGTTTTGGCAAGCCGGTCAGGACATCTACTTTGTGCATGACACAAGTAATTTTTCCAACAATTGTTTGCAGACAGATTATTTCACTGTATCACAATTCCAGTGGGTCAAAAGTTCACATACACTAAGTTGACTGTGCCTTTAAACAGCTTGGAAAATTCCAGAAAAGGATGTCCTGGCTTTAGAAGCTTCTGATAGGCTAATTGACATCCTTTGAGTCAATTGGAGGTGTACCTGTGGATGTATTTCAAGGCCTAACTTCACAGTAAAATGAGTTCTATATCGACATAACCTGAAAGGCCGCTCAGCAAGGAAGAAGCCACTGCTCCAAAACCGCCATAAAAAAGCCAGACTACGGTTTGCAACTGCACATGGGGACAAATATCGTACTTTTTGGACAAATGTCCTCAGGTCTAATGAAACAAAAACAGAACTGTTTGGCCATAATGACCATCGTTATGTTTGGAGGGAAAAGGGGGAGGCTTGCAAGCCGAAGAACACCATCACAACCGTGAAGCACGGGGGTGGCAACATCATGCTGTGGGGGTGCTTTGCTGCAGGAGGGACTGGTGCACTTCACAAAATAGATGGCATCATGAGGCAGGAAAATTATGTGGATATATTGAAGCAACATCTCAAGACATCAGTCAGGAAGTTCAAGCTTGGTCGCAAATGGGTCTTCCAAATGGACCATGACCCCAAGCATACTTCCAAAGTTGTGCCAAAATGGCTTAAGGACAACAAAGTCAAGGTATTAGAGTGGCCATCACAAAGCCCTGACCTCAATCCTATAGACAATTTGTGGGCAGAACTGAAAAAGCGTGTGAGAGCAAGGAGGCCTACAAACCTGACTCAGTTACACCAGCTCTGTCAGGAGGAATGGGCCAAAATTCAACCAACTTATTGTGGGAAGCTTGTGGATGGCTACCCAAAATGTTTGACCCAAGTTAAACAATTTAAAGGCAATGCTACCAAATACTAATTGAGTGCATGTAAACTTCTGACCCACTGGGAATGTTATGAAAAAAATAAATCATTCTCTACTGTTATTCTGACGTTTCACATTCTTAAAATAAATTGGTGATCCAAACTGACCTAAGACAGGGACTTTTTACTAGGATTAAAATGTCAGGGAATTGTGAAAAACTGAGTTTAAATGTATTTGCCTAAGGTGTATGTAAACTTCTGACTTCAACTGTATGTGGAGATGAGGATGTGCAAGTTAAAATGCTGGTGTGCAAAAGAGCAGTAAAACAAAAACAAATATGGGGATGAGGTAGGTAGTTGGTTGGATGGGCTATTTACAGATGGGCTGTGTATAGCTGCAGCGATCGGTAAATTGCTCTGACATCCGATGCTTGAAGTTAGTGAGGGAGATAGAAGTCTCCAGCTTTAGTGATTTTTGCAATTCGTTCCAGTCATTGGCAGCAGAGAACTGTAAGGAAAGGCGGCCAAAGGAGGTGTTGGCTTTGGGGATGACCAGTGAAATATACCTGCTGGAGCGCGTGCTACGGGTGAGTGTTGCTATGGTGACCAGTGAGCTGAGGATAAGGCGGAGTGTTACCTAGCAAAGACTTATAGATGACCTGGAGCCAGTGGGTTTGGCGACAAATATGTAGCGAGGACCAGCCAACGAGAGCATACAGGTCACAATGGTGGGTAGTATATGGGGTTTTGGTGACAAAACGGATGGCACTGATAGACTGCATCCAATTTGCTGAGTAGAGAGTGTTGGGGGTTATTTTGTAAATGACATTGCCGAAGTCAAGGATCGGTAGGACAGTCAGTTTTACGAGGGTATGTTTGGCGGCATGACTGAAGGAGGCTTTGTTACGAAATGGGAAGCCGATTCTAGATTTAACTCTGGATTGGAGATGCTTAATGTGAGTCTGGAAGGAGAGTTTACAGTCTAACCAGACACCTAGGTATTTATAGTTATATTCTAAGTCAGAACAGTCCAGAGTAGTGATGCTAGGCGGGCGGGTGCGGGCAGCGATCGGTTGAAGAGCATGCATTTTGTTTTACTAGCATTTAAGAGCAGTTGGAGTCCACGGAAGGAGTGTTGTATGGCATTGAGGCTCGTTTGGAGGTTTGTTAACACAGTGTCCAAAGGGCCAGAAGTATACAGAATGGTGTCGTCTGCGTAGAGGTGGATCAGAGAATCACCCGCAACAAGAGCGAAATCATTGATATATACAGAGAAAAGAGGATGAGCCTGCAGGAAGGGTACCACATGAGGGGAGGAGGATGTCTTCCCTGTAACACACAGTGTTAAGATTGCCTGCAATGACAACAAGCTCAGGCCAATGATGCTGTGACACCGCCCTAGACCATGATGAACCCTCCACCTCCAAAATCGATCCCGCTCCAGAGTACAGGCCTCGGTGTAACGCTCATTCCTTCGACGATAAACATGAATCCGACCATCACCCCTGGTGAGACATAACCACAACTTGTCAGTGAAGAGCACTTTTTGCCAGTCCTGTCTGGTCCAGCGACGGTGGCTTTGTGCCCATAGGCGACGTTGTTGCCGGTGATGTCTGGTGAGGACCTGCCTTACAACAGGCCCTCAGTCCAGCCTCTCTCAGCCTATTGCGGACAGTCTGAGCACTGATGGAGGGATTGTGCATTCCTGGTGTAACTCGGGCAGTTATTGTTGCCATCCTGTACCTGTCCTGCAGGTGTGATGTTCGGCTGTACCGATCCTGTGCAGTTGTTGTTTTACGTGGTCTGCCACTGCGAGGACAATCGGCTGTCCGTCCTGTAGAGCCGTCTTAGGCGTCTCACAGTACGGATATTGCAATTTATTGCCCTGGCCACATCTGCAGTCCTCATGCCTCCTTGCAGCATGCATAAGGTACGTTCACGCAGATGAGCAGGGACCCTGGGCATCTTTCTTTTGGTGTTTTTCAGAGTCAGTAGAAAGGCATCTTTAGTGTCCTAACTTTTCATAACTGTGACCTTAATTGCCTACCGTCTGTAAGCTGTTAGTGTCTTAACGACAGGTGCATGTTTATTAATTGTTTATGGTTCATTGAACAAGCATGGGAAACAGTGTTTAAACCCTTTACAAGAAGATCTGTGAAGTTATTTGGATTTTTACGAATTATCTTTGAAAAAAGTGTCCTGAAATAGGGACGTTTCTTTCTTTGCCGAGTTCACAAATATAATACCAAACTAAAACTAAGTGAGTAATTGTTTGTTTTTTAAAAACCTAGCCAAGAGTGTTAGGCAACATGTAGCCTGGGGAAGAGGTTAGGCAACATGTAGATTAGAAACAATTTATCCAAATGAAAGGAGCAATCATAAACTTAGTTTAGCTTTACCCTTCCATAGCCTGAGGATTATTGGGCTGAAAGTGTTAACTGAAAACACCATAGTGCTACTGTGACAGGGCAGTAGAAGGAGGGACAGTGTACTGGCTGCTGTGATAAAATGCATTGTCTCGTATGACGTCAGTGAGGCCCCCAGAATTAGATCATTTGAATAGAAGTGACAGAGTTTAAATGCACACATGCATCAGGGTGTGACTGCATGTAAACATGCAGGGGTGTAACTAAATGTCAGCATATCTGTGTGTATATGGTGGCCTGTGTGAAACATGCGTGTTGAGATGCTATCTGTGATTGGTGCTAATGTTTAACTATATGCCTTTTATATTGTTGTATGTATAATAGATTGCACTCTATCCATGTGTACATGAAGGAGTGTGCATGTGTCTTAGCCTATGTGATGCAGGCTTGTCTAGATGTATGGGATTCCACACCGACCCAGAGTGCGTAAAAGTATATCAAAGGAGAGAAGAGGGGGTTATGAGGGGCAGCCGATGGTTAGAGAATGTGGTCTTCTTCAGCCCTTCACATTCACCCTAATAAAGACCACAGAAACACTCGGTGACAGGAGGAGGAATACCAGACAAGACCTTCACACTCACGGCCTCTTCCTATGAGTCATAGTCTGGATACGTCTTCTCCTATCAATGTTACTTACCTCAGGATGAATCCTTCGGTTGTTGTGTCTGTTGACTGGATTCATGGCCAAACTAATGCTCAAGTCACACTGAGCCAGTGTTAACGTCATGTTTATGTGTTATTCTTCAATACAGGTGGAGTATAGCCACCAAATACTGGCCCTGTAAAACACTGTGGCGAGGACCAATTTTATTTATTTATCTAACTATGCAAGTCAGTTAAGAACAAATTCTTATTTACAATGACGGCCTACCACGGCCAAACTCTTGGCCCAGCGTTGTCTGGGTTATTGTGCCCCACCCTATGGGAATCCCAATCACAGCCGGTTGTGATACAGCCTGGAATCGAACCAGAGTCTGTAGTGATGCTTCTAGCACTGAGATGCAGTGCCTTAGACCGCTGCACCACTCGGGAGCCCCCCACAACTACACACACTGATGTTTGATGCCCACGCTCTGTGGGAGGCTAGCCTAAAGATGAAGCTCCTTTGATTATGTAATATGAAACATACAGGATTTCACGAAGGGATAGGAGCAGCAGAACACAGAATGCTGTACATAGAGCCTGTAGTTTAAAATGATGCCCTCCATTGTTTTAAAAGGTCACTCCCAGCATTGAGTTATACATCTCTGTGCCATTAGACTGGAAGATATAGGAAGATGGAGCAGAGAGAAATGCTTCTTCCTTTGGTGGAACAAGCCGTGTGTGATGATACAGCCACCCCAGCCAGGTATGCAGACACAACACTTTTATCTTCCAAGTCTATACAGAAGTTTTGGGAGGGGAATTCCAATCATCACTTTCTTCAATTTTCTCAGGATGTTTCCCCACAGTAACCAGCCCAACCTTTAACAGCACACTGCTTGGAAAGGGCCCAACCCCAGCTGATTTAGCATGGACTTTCATGGACAAACAAACCAAACTTATTTTTAGACACCTCAGCACATGCATGTTTTGAAGGTCAGCATAGAATGTTCAACTGTTGTTTTCTCCCTGCTTCTATCTCAAAATATAATGAGTAATATACTGTATCTTTGTGCTTGTGCATGTCCACCGTCAAGAAGGGTGTGAGCATCTGTCTGCTACCGTGGAATTGCCCTAAATGGAAATATATCTATTTCCTTATGGAACAATCCATTACTATGACGCGACCACATCAAAGGAAACCCCAAAATAAAACCCCCTCTTGTGTTCTTTCCTACGAATTGTGTTTCCTGCTTCCCTAATGGTAAATGATGAATAGTATAATGTTGATGTTTAACATCACCGTTACTGGTCAGGATGCAGGGTTGGGGTCCATTAATCTCTCTGTGACAAATAAATGTACTTTCTTTAGCTAACAAATAACAATTGCCCTCCTTTCTCCCACTCTCTCTAACCCCCCTCCTGCTGATCAATATGACAGAAGTCCAAGGTTACACCATAGAGGCATCGTGTTATGACCCAATATTGCCTAGTTTTGGCTACAAAACTGCTGCAACTGTTCACTGAGGTTAATACTGACAAATATATTATTTGTTTTGAACATACAAATTACATACTGAATGTTTGATGTTTGTCAGCAAACAAATTGTGAATAATCACAAGTAAATGTATTTTTTTTTACCTCATTCTCCCATCCCCCTCTCTTTTTGCCCCTAGGCTACAGGACAGGAATGCACCTCAGCCAGGTGGGAATTTACCCAGCTGTCCCTCCTCCATACCTGGGAGGTAGGCCTAGATTAGAGAGCCGTTTTAGGATGACCAACTACCACCCCATCAGAAGACACCAAAACTCCAGTGTCCTTTCCAAGGACAATTCTGGGTTACAGATGACACCTCTGTGTCACATTTTACACATAATAAATACCATGAGGACAGGATTATGTGGGACTTGAAAAGTGTTGAGATTTTGGGACATGGACTTCCACTTTGCGAACCCACATATGTTAGTAAACTACAACTATCCACCCATCCCCTGCATTAAATGTATGCAACTGCCCCAGTCAGGGCTAAAGATGATTTTGATGGATCACTAAATTGTATTTGGAGGTCGGTTGCCCTGGACACAGGAACATGTTGTTACGCACATTTCAGTCTTGTGCTTGATTAGATGAGAACTACACTTTTAATGCCCTGTTTGAAACTACAATAACAATGTGTTTTTCCAGTATGGCTCTCAATTGTCAGTACTGAATTAAGGTCATTCATAGTCATTGGCATCTATTGCCAAGTAGTCGGTCATTGTAACTCCTCCTTGTATACAACGTACCCAAGAGGTGAATGAATACAACGAGCTCAGACTGTTTGGAGATGTTCTTTAGGACAGATAAGAAGTGCACATACATTGTTATGGTCTGGATATGTGGGAGGTTTATTGGACTGTACTGAACCATCCCAGAGCATGTCCTGTTGTCTTAACCGTTGAACTCTTACTCAAACATACATTTGCCTAAATCTTTACTCAACACATTCCAAAACTGAGGGTAAATAGAAAGTGGCATGCCTTCCCAGAAACCTCTGATACCAGTGTCAAATTGCCAACTGTCTGCCCACAGAGCTATTCACTGCCAGGCAGGCATTGCAGAATAGGCTACAGGCCAGTTTGGTGCCTCTTTGTTCTGACATGTTGGGTGCTCAATAGCCTGGACATGTTTAGTCTTAGTAGATCCAACCAAACAAGGGTAGGTCACAGTGTGGAAAAGATCACAGAATGAATCCATTGCTGATGTTGTAGAATACCAGTTTATAAAGTCTCATCAAAACATGTTTCTCTTTCTAATGCAGGCTGCACACAGCTAAATGGTATGGGTAAAATAACCCAGGCCTATAAATACCAGCAGGCGATCACCCACCTTTAGGAGTTTCTACAGTGTAAAGGAGATATGGGTGTGCTAATGGAAATACCTGTTTTTGTTTTTAAAGGAAAGTCTATTCAAGCTCCTGGTGAACCACTCACAGTGTGTCATTGTTGTGTGTCATTGTAGTTTGAGTGAGTCATGACAGAACATACACAATTACGTGTGCTTGCTTCAGTCTCCTCTGTACAACTACAATTTGGTCTGACATGGCATCAGATACACTATATACACAGAAGTATGTGGACATCCCTTTAAATTAGTGGATTCTGCGATTTCAGCCACACCAGTTGCTGACAGGTGTATAAAATCGAGCACACAGCCATACAATTTCCATAGACAAACATTGGCAGTAAAATGGCCTTCCTGAAGAGCTCAGTGACTTTCAACATGGCACCGTCATAGGATGCCACCTTTCTAACAAGTCAGTTTGTAAAATTTCTGCCCTGGTCAACTGTAAGTGATGTTATTGTGAAGTGGAAATGTCAAGGAGCAATAACGGCTCAACTGCGAAGTGATAGGCCACACAAGCTCACAGAACGGGACCTCCAAGTGCTGAAGAGTGTATTGCGTAAAAATTGTCTGTCCTCAGTTGCAACACTCACTACCAAGTTCGAAACTGCCTCTTGAAGCAACGTCAGCACAAGAACTGTTAGTCTGGAGCTTCATGAAATGGGTTGCCATGGCCGAGCAGCCGCACACAAGCCTAGGATCACCATGAACAATGTCAAGCGTCGGCTAGAGTGATGTAAAGCTTGCCGCCATTGGACTCTGGAGCAGTGGAAAAGTGTTCTCTGGAGTGATGAATCACGCTTCACCATCTGGCAGCCTGACGGACATACCTTGGTTTGGTGGACGCCAGGAGAACGCTACCTGCCCCAATGCATAGTGCCAACTGTAAAGTTTGGTGCAGAAGGAATAATGCTCTGGGGCTGTTTTTCATAGTTCTGGCTAGGCCCCTTAGTTCCAGTAAAGGGAAATCTTAACGCTACAGCATACAATGACATTCTAGAAGATTCAGTGCTTCCAACTTTGTGGCAACAGTTTGGGGAAGGCCTTTTCTTGTTTCAGCATGACAATGCCCCCCGTGCACAAAGTGAGGTCCATAAAGAAATGGTTTGTCGAGATCGGTGTGGAAGAACTTGACTGGCCTGCACAGAGCTCTGACCTCAACCCCATCGAACACCTTGGGATGAATTGGAACGCTGACTGCAAGCCAGGCCTACTCGCCCAACATCAGTGCCCGACCTCACAAATGCTCTTGAAGCTGAAAGGAAGCAAGTCCCTGCAGCAATGTTCCAACATCTAGTGGAAAGCCTTCCCAGAAGAGTCGAGAATATTATATCAGCAAAGGGTAGACCAACTCCATTTTAATGCCTATGATTTTGTAATGAGATGTTCGAGGAGCAGGTGTCCACATACTTTTGGTTTTGTAGTTTATCACAGAAAGTAGGCTATAGGTATAATGTACAAATAATACAACAGTCTACATAATTAAACCAACAAAGTAGGCCAAAAGATGAATTAAAGGCCTAAACCTTAAACATTTTATGAAATTGTAATGACAAATCATGAAATATTTAAAAAGGCTACTCATTACACATTTGAAAATGAGAATAAGCATTAAAAAACGTACCATTCTACCGCATCTCTCAATTGCTTTCTTCACTTTTCCGTAAGTCCCTTTTCCAAGGGTTTCAAGAAATTCATACCGATGCTTCAGATTGTGTTTATGATGATGTCTCTTCACCGCTTGCCTTTTCACGGATGCCTCGGAGACCGATTTTCTAACAAGCGAGTGGCCATGACCAGGTAACTGTTGTCTATTGTCGGATAAAGTTGACGATCGCCCACCACTGTTGAAATCGTTAGGATCCATTATAGATTGCAATCACTTTTTATTTCTCCTACAGTTGAATGACTAGACTATACAAATATAACACATTTAAAACATGTATTTTGTTGTATATATTCTTCCTCAGGTGGCCTTGTCTTCTGAGTTGGTTTCATGAAGTCGATGAAGGTGACCACTCCTCCTATTTGAATATCCAATAAACAGGCATCGTTGCCCATTTGCTGTTGTTTTTACCAGGAGGCGTGTGAGCTTCATGGTGCTTTCCATAACCAGGAGACGTGTGAGCTTCATGGTGCTTTCCAGACAACTGGGAACTCGGAAATAACCGAGGTCAAGTTATGACTTCGGTGATCTTCAGGTCGGAACGTCAGAGCTCAAGTTGTCAACTTGTAATTTCAAGTTGAATGACCGTACAAACAAATTTCCCCATCTCGGGGGCACATTTTTGTCCGAGTTCCCATTTGTCTTGAACACACTGAAGTCGGAGATTTCCGAGTTCCCAGTTGTCTTGAACAAGGCATCATTGTGGGCGGAGTTCGGGTAATATGTTCAAAACACCTGGGAACTGAGAACTCGGAATTATCAGACTTCCGACTTCAGTGCATTCAAGACAACTGGGAACTCAGAAAAAACGAGCTCCGACTGGGAAAAATCTATTTGAACGGTCATCCAACTCGGAATTCCAACTCGAGAACTCGGGCCTCAGTCTATGCCTGAAGATCACTGACGTCATGATTTGACCTCGTATTTTTCAGAGTTCCCAGTTGTTTTGAATACACTGAAGTCGGAAGTCAGAGATTTCCGAATTCCCAGTTCCGAGTTGTTTTGAACCCGGCATATTTTTAGAGCTCCGACTTTCCGACCTGAAGATCACTGACGTCATGATTTGACCTCGTATTTTTCCGAGTTCCCAATTGTTTTGAACTGGGAACTCGAAAAAACAAGTGAGCTTCAGGTCGGAAAGTCGGAGCTGTAGAAAGATGCCCAGGTTTCCGACTTGGAATTCCGAGTTGGATGACCGTTCTAAACGATTTTCCCATTCGGGGCTTGTTTTTTTACGAGTTCCCAGTTGTTTTGAACGCACTGAAGTTGTAAATCGGAGATTAATCAGTTCCCAGTTGTTCTTGAACTCGGCATTATTTCGTTTTCTGCCAGTGCAAAACACTGCACCAACAGTCCCAAAATGTCAGGCAAGCTAAATCAGGTGCATCTCTTCCTCACAAAGAAAATGTTCCTACATTTAGTTTCACAAGTTCTTATCTGTTCTCTTCAACATTTGCCAGGCTATGTGCATGGATTAGTCAGTAGTGGAAAAAGTACTCAATTGTCATACTTGAGTAAAAGTAAAGATACCTTAATTAAAAGAAAATTACTAAAGTAAAAGTCACCCAGCAAAATACTACTTGAGTAAAAGTCTAAAAGTATTTGGTTTTAAATATAGTTCATTATCAAAAGTAAATGGAATTGCTAAAATGTACTTAAGGATCAAAAGTCAAAGTATTAACCATTTCAAATTCCTTATATTAAGCAAACCAGACGGCACCATTTTTGTATTCTTTTTTTATTGACGGATATCCAGGGGCACACCAACACATAATTTACAAACAAAGCATTTGTGTTTAGTGAGTCCGCCAGATCAGAGACAGTAGGAATGACCAGGGATGTTCTCTTGATAAGTGTGTCAATTCAACCATTTTCCTGTAAAAATGTAAGGAGTACTTTTGGGTGTCATGGAAAACGTAAGGAGTAAAAAGTACATTATTTTCTTTAGGAATGTAGTGAAGTAAAAGTCAAAGTTGTCAAAAATATAAATAGTAAAGTACAGAAACCCCCCAAAAATGACTTAAGTAGTACTTTAAAGTATTTTTACACCACTGAATAGAGTTCACACTGTGGCCTAGCTGAACCCTTAAAAATACAACTATAGTGATAGAATACGCCAAAGACTTTGTGCTTTTCAGTAGTCTGCCTATTATTTGGTCCAAAGTTCCTGATTTGCTGCTGCAATGCTCTGATTCACATGATCATACCCAAATTTCAGCCTGCCATTTAATAGTCAAAGCTATTGACAACCTTTGATCTATATAGTCAAATACACTATGAGGCCCAACTTGAGTGATGCCAAATAAATTTAGAGATGAGACACCAATATTTTTGTATTGTATTTATTATGGATTCTCATTAGTTCCTGCCAAGGCAGCAGCTACTCTTCCTCGGGTCCAGACACATTAAGGCTCATCACAAAATAAATAAACCAACCTAAATAAAACAGTACATCATATAACATCACCACACCACTATATATCTACAACACAAAAATGTACAATACCACCATACGACAATTTAAAAATGTACATGTGTATAGAGTGTGTGTGCTAGTGTGTGTGTGATTATGCATGTGTGTGTCCCTGTGTATCTCTTCACGGTCCACGCTGTTCCATAAGGTGTAGTTTTATCTGTTTTGTTTATTTAATTTCACTGCTTGCATGAGTTACTTGATGTGGAATAGAGTTCCATGTGGTCATGGCTCTGTGTAGTACTGTGCGTTTCCCAGAGTCTGGTCTGGACTTGGGGACTGTGAAGAGACCCCTGGTGGCATGTCTATTGGGGTATGCATGGGTGTCTGAGGTTGAACAGACACCTCAGTACTTCCAACATGTCAATCCCTCTCACAAAGACAAGTAGGGATGCAGTCAATCTCTTCTCTACTTTGAGCATTTAACATTTTTTAAATTTTATTTAACCTTTATTTAACCAGGAAGGGCTCATTGAGATTTAAAATCTATTTTTCAAGAGCGTCCTGGCCAAGATAGGCAGCACCAAGTCATTACAAAAATTACAGACAAACAACATGAAAAACTACAAGTAATCTAGTAAAAACCATAGAATTCACAAGAGTATAACAAAAATCAAAAACACCAAATTAAAAACATTGACAGATCAGGGAATCAGTCTCAAGATCATTCATCAGTGATTTAAAAATACCAATCGGGACAAGTTCTTCCAGTTTAAAAGTATTGTAATTAAACAGCAGGGAGCAGGTCTCGAACCCTCGACCTTCTAGCCCGAGGTCCGGCGCGCTATCGACTGTGCCGCAAAAGCATGCTCGTGCGGCAGAGTCGATTTCCGCGCTTATAAACCCAGGGTCATTACAGTATTTTGTAAGGTGTTCCAAGACGATGGCGCAGAGTACATAAAAGCCCTTTTACCAAAATCAGTTCGGACATTTGGAACAGTTAGCAGGATAAAGTCCAGCGAACAAAGAGAGTACCCACCACATATCTGAACAATAAAAACGCCCAAATAAAAAGGTAGTAAACCCAAAATGGCTTTATAAATAAAAGTATACTAGTGACTGAGCCGATGAGTGACTAGAGAAGGCCAGCCAACCCTGGTATACAAAGTAAGGGTTTTGCAGTTTAAAATAAATCTCAAAGTGCCATGGTAAAGGGTGTCAATTGATCTCAAACACTGAGCGGAAGCATTCATATATAAAATATCCCCATAGTCTAGTAAAGGCATAAATGTAGCTGATACTAGCCTCCTTCTGGCTTCAAAAGAAAAACAGGCCTTATTCCTAAAATAAAATCCCAATTTCAGCTTCAATTTTTTTGTAAGTTGTTGAATATGCAATTTAAAAGAGAGGCCGTCATCAATTAAAATTCCAAGATATTTATATGAGGTTACAACCTCAATCTCCTTGCCCTGACAGGTAGTAATAGGTGAAAGGTTCATAGGTCTATTTCTTGCTTTAGAAAACACCCTTAATTTAGTTTTGTCAGTATTGAGGATAAGCTTCAATTGACACAAGGTATGTTGAACAGTATAAAAAGCAGTTTGCAAGTTCTGGACAGCTTTTGTAAGAGCACAACAGTAAATAACAGTATCGTCAGCATAAAAATGAAGTTGCGCATTTTGGACATTTTTGTCTAAATCATTTATATAAATAGTGAATAAGAGAGGACCAAGTACAGAGCCTTGGGGCACACCATTAAAGACAGACAATTTAACAGACATAAGCCCATCAAATTGAGTGCACTGAGTTCTATCAGACAGATAGTTAGTAAACCACGCAACTGCATGCTCTGAAAGACCTACACTCGACAATCTCTGCCTTAGTATAACATGATCAACTGTATCAAAAGCCTTAGAGAGATCAATAAAAAGTGAGACACAGTGCTGTTTTTTGTCAAGGGCTTCAGTGATATCATTTAAAACCTTCATGGCTGCTGTAATTGTGCTATGCTTCTTCCTGAAGCCCGATTGGTACATTGATAAAATAGAGTTGGTAAATAAAAACTATTTTAGCTGTTCACTCACAAGGGTTTCAAGTATTTTCACCAGGGGTGACAGCTTTGAGATTGGCCTATAATTACTTAAAAGAGTTGGATCTCCCCCTTTTAAAAGTGGTAGGACAAATGCTGATTTCTAGATTTTCGGAATTTCATTACATTCCATGGTTAGATTGAACAGATACAGTATACAGTATACAGATACAGTATGTAAGTGGTTCAGCTATGAAATCAGCTGCCAGATTTAAAAAGCAGGGATCCAAAAGATCAGGACCTGAAGGCTTTCTTTGATCTAAGGATTTCAGGGCTTTATGTACCACCTGCACTGAGAATGGCAAAAAGCTAAAATTTTGACCAGCTCTCACTGGTTCATCCACACAGATTGTACAGAGACAGATGACACTGGTTCATCCACACAGGGTTGTACAGAGACAGAGGACACTGGTTCATCCACACAGGGTTGTACAGAGACAGAGGACACTGAATCAAACAGCCTACCAGATGATACAAAGTGCTCATTGAAAAAATTCAGCATTTCAGTTTTGTCATATACAGCAACAGAGTCCTTCAAAACACATGACGGTAATTCATTAACATTACTGTTACCAGACATAGACTTAATAGCCTTCCAAAACTTTCTAGGGTCATTCAGGTTATCAGTGGTAACAGACATAAAATATTCAGACTTGGCCTTCCTGAGAAGAAAATAACACTTATTTCGTAACTGCCTAAAAATAAGCCAATCAGCATCAGAACATGATTTCCTTGCTTTAGCCCAGGCTAGATTACGGTCGTGAATAAAACAAGACAGCTCAGAAGAAAACCATGGATTATCCCGCCCTTTAACCCTAAACCTGCGGAATGGGGAATGTTTGTTTACTATTTGGAAAAAACCATCATGAAAGAATATCCAGGCAGTTTCCACATCAGGGATAAGCTCAATCTTGCTCCAGTCAAAATAAAACAAATCATGAAAGAAAGCCTGCTCATTAAAACAATTCAAATTTCTCTTACGAATAAAACGTGGGTTTGACTTAGGAACCTTAGCATTTCTAACAGCAACAACAGCACAATGGTCACTTAAATCATTACAAAAAACACCAACCGCAGAATATTTATGTGGAACATTTGTTCATATCAAATCAATCAGGGTAGTAGAAAGAGGAGGAAGGGAAGCGCTACTAAGGTACACAATAGTACATTTTGGTAGATAGAAGGTGCTCTTTGGTAAAAGGGGTAAATTGGTCATCAAAAAGAAAGGAGGACCAAGGCACTCTTCATATAATTAATTAAAATGCCTTTATTAGTATGGCATGTTCAATAGAAACAAAGTTTAAAAATCCGACGCGTTTCGGCTGCATGGCCTTAGTCAGGGAGTACAAAAAAAACACAAAAAAAGGAATACAATGTCCTCTTTTAAACAGCTTTTCCAATTAGCCCTAATTGGAAGAGGGAGTGGTTACAAAATTGATTGGACACACCTAGTATGCAATACTATACACATCAAAAGGTGAAATACTGTAGCTATGTTATCATAAAAATACAACTCCAAGCTAGAAGTATCAGAACACTAAAAAGTAGTTCTAACCTTAAATATGACTGGGAGAAGTGTCAAGAATAAGAAAGCAATATATTCCATAGTACACTAGAACACAGCAAAACATGAACAACAACAGTCTATACATAGCTGAGGGCAATTGAGCAAAATGTCCACTAGATGACAGCAAATGGACCCATCACGACCCTACAGGAAGGGTGAGAAATCCATATCTTCATTTAAACCAGGGTATTTAGTGGCCTGTAGTTTGTAAATCCAAAAACGTTCCCTTTGGTTTAACTGTTCAAGACAGTCCCCTTTTCTAATAGAGGCCGGAATATGATCAATACCCATAGGTTGTAGGGAGGCAGGGTTGCCATGGTGTAGGGACTTGTAGTGCCTTGCCATGGGGTAGTCTTCATTGCCTACCCGTATGGCGTACTTGTGTTCCGCTAAGCGGTCTTGAAGACGTCTCTTTGTCCGTCCAATGTAGAACACCTTGCACTGTGGACATTCCAATCTATAGATGACATGAGTGGTTTTACAGTTAATGAAATGCTTGACGTCATACTCCATTTTGGAAGCTGTGTCAACAAAATACTTCTTCTGTGCAATATTACTGCAATGGTTGCAATTGTTACATTTAAAAGAGCCCTTGGGTTTGTGGTCAAGCCAAGTTTTTTGAGAGTCACCCGGAAGATAACTGTGGACTAATTTGTCATTTAGGGTAGGACATCTCTTAAAGCTTATGACTGGTGGCTCAGGAAAGACTTGGCGTAGTAGCGTATCACTTTGGATGATTCCCCAATTATTTTTAATGATTCTTTTAATGTTCTCTGCTTCAGTGCTGTATTTTGTAACAAAATACACTCTCTCTGATGTATCACAAGGCACTCCCCTTCGCAACAAGTTCTCTCTGTCAAGTCGTCCGGCCCTTATACCTGCATCTTTCAGGACCTGAACGCTGTAGCCCCGATTCAAGAAGCGATTCTCCAATTCAGCAGATTTGACACTGTAGTCTGTTTCCTGATCGCAAATTCTGTGGACTCTTTGGTATTGGCCATATGGAATATTCTCTTTTAGCCTTTTGGGGTGAAAGCTGTCTGCCCTCAGAATGGTATTCCCATCTGTAGGCTTCCTAAAGATTGATGTGTGCAAACAACCTTTGTCATTTTTACTAATGTCGAGGTCCAAAAAATGAATGTTATCCTTGCTGTACTCCATAGTTAGTTTGATGTTAGGGTTAATGCTGTTAAGGTATTGGTGGAAGGAAATAAGTTCATCTTCTGAGCCGGACCAAAACAGGCAAACATCATCAATATAGCGTCCCCACCATATAATCCGGTCAAAGAAATGGTTATTAGAAGGATCCAAAATGAAGTCATTTTCCCATTTACCCAAGTACAAACCAGCATAGGAAGGGCTGTAGCAAGCTCCCATGGCACATCCTTTGACCTGTTTAAAAATACGGTCCTGAAAGATAAAGATGTTATGATTAAGAGTCCATTCAGTCAGTGAGACAATGAGTTCTGTAGGAGGCATCTCAGTTTCAGGTCGGGTACTCAAGAAATGGTGCATAGCTGCCAAACCTTGTTCATGCTCAATGGTGGTGTATAGAGATTTATAGAGATTTATCTGGGCATTTAAGATTTGGGCGAGTGGGTGAGTTAATCAACTGGGTAAGATTCATACAATTACAAAATATTTTCAAATCATCAGACACGGCTTTAATAACCAACACCAGTTGAGATCACAAATCAAGATCATTTCACTGTAAAGAAGTTTAGACATAAGGTGCGTCAAAGAAGAAAATGCATAACCGAGAGCAGAGGGGGGTCTATAACAGCCAATCACAGTTATAGAGAGACCCTTTGAAACCTCAATATTCAAAGCAAGAAATTCCAACTGTTTACAAATAGTTTCAGACTTTGCCACACTTACAGGGAATTTAGTTTTTACATATTGTAACGACCCTGGGTTTATAAGCGCGGCAATTGACTCATAAGCGCGGAAATTGACTCTGCCGCTTGAGCAGGCTTTTGCCGCACAGTCGATAGCGCGCCGGACCTCGTTCCTGTAAGACGAGTCGCAAGCTAGCGCGTCCTGCTCTTTGAAAGGAGGGAGTAGTGTAATGACCCTGGGTTTATAAGAGCGGAAATCGACTCTGCCGTCTGAGCATGCTTTTGCGGCACAGTCGATAGCGCGCCGGACCTCGGGCTAGGGGGTCGAGGGTTCGAGACCTGCTCCCTGCCTGTTTCATTACAATATATAGCCACGCCCCCACCTTTCTTAACTCGATCAGTGCGATAAACATTGTAACCACTTATACAAATATCCTTATCAAAAACAGACTTGCTGAGCCAGGTTTCAGAAAACACAATTACATCAGCATCAGTTGATTTAGCCCAAATCCTAACCCCATCAATTTTTGACAACAGGCTGTGTACATTTAAATGAAAAATACCAATACCAAAACCAGATCTTGATTTAAAATCAGAGGGGGTTTGGAGACATTGCATATCAGAGCCAAGGTTAGGTTGCACGTTACCTGATATCAACAAAAGAAGAATAACTACGCACCTCTGTTTAATAACCTTGCACGGCTTCTCTTTTTTAAGAGACCTACTGCAAGCGAATTCTACAAGTGAGTTTCCAGACAATACAAAACAGTAATTTAAAACCATTAGACTTTGGTAGTGACACAAATTCGTACTGTTCACATCATGCCACAAATGCATCGGCACTTGGACGAGTGGACCGAGTGAAAAAGAGCGAGTTCCTGCAGACAAAATGCCTAATGGACGGGAGAGCACATTGTCAGATGTACTCACCCAGCGACAATGTTCGTTTTCTCCAGAGTTCAGTAAAGTCAGTGCACAAAGCAATACCACGAAAATTGTCATTTTCTCTGACAAATGTAAAAAATAGAGGCCAACGAAGGTAAGGGGAGAGAGGGACAGCGTGTATGTATGAGTCTGAATGTGAATATTTGCGCGTGTGAGTAGATTGAGAGAACGGGTTGGGGATTGTTGAGCTGCCACTGACAGCCAGGCGAAGAGCAAAAAGGAGCAGCTTGGACGAGACACTCCGCGGATGAAGAAGGAACTCAGGCCAGCCAGAGATAGGGTTACTTTGGTAAACTTCAAGTAATGAAGTGCCGAGTTGAGGGAGACCCGTGATCTTTACACCAGCAAAAACAAAGTAGTTTGCACTACACAACAAGGAAGTTACTCAACCATAAATAAATATGTTATTAGTAGGTTAAAATGTACTAGTCACAGACAAACGACTTGACATGCTGCCATCTTGGATTTTGATTTTGCTTATAGCCATGTCATTGATGTTAGCTCTCTGTGTACATTTAAGGGCCAGCCGTGCCGCTCTGTTCTGGGCCAACTGTAATTTGCATATGTCCCTCTGTGGCACTTGACCATATGACTGGACAGTAGTCAACGACCTGTAGGACTTGTTTTGTTGATAGCCTTGTTAAGAAAGCAGAGCAACGCTTCATTATGGACAGACCTCTCCCCATCGTAGCTACCATTGCATCAATATGTTTTGACCATGACAGTTTACAATCCAGGGTTACACCAAGAAGTTTAGTCTCTCAACTTGCTACATTTACACATGATTTATTACAAGATTTAGTTTAGGGTTTAGTGAATGGTTTGTCCCATATACAATGCTTTTAGTTTTTGAAATATTTAGTTCTAGCCTATTACTTTCCACCCATTCTAAAACTGACTGCAGCTCTTTGTTAAGGGTTGCAGTGATTTCACTTGCTGTGGTAGCTGAAGTGTATAATGTTGAGTCATCAGCATACATAGATACACAGGCTTTACTCAGTGCCAGTGACAGGTCATTAGTAAAGATTGAAAAAGTAAGGGGCCTAGACAACTGCCCTGGGGAATGCCAGACTATCTATTATTTTGGAGAGGCTTCCATTAAAATAACACCCTCTGTGTTATTTTAGACAGGTAACTCTCGATCCACAATATAGCAAGGGATGTAAAGCCATAACACAAGTTTTTCCAGCAGCAGATTATAATCAATAATGTCAAAAGCTGCACTGAAGTCTAACCAAACAGCTCCCAAAAGAATCTCACTGTAATTAACACAAGTCATCTCAACTGTGAATGGAAATGCCTCTTAATGAGTGAAGAACTGACAAACAGGAATGGAAGCCAAGATCACACAGCATATGTAAATATGAAATAACCAGGTAATAACCTGCCCAGTCTTTTAAACAGGGACTGGATTTTTCATCATCCATACATTAAAATTCAATTATGTCCTCCAAACTCAGAGGGGATTTTTTTACATTGAAATGTTTTGCATGTTAACACACTAGTACTGTACATACCAACATACCATTTGTTTTATATACATATATATATATTCTGACATTTCACATTCTTAAAATAAAATGGTGATCCTAACTGACCTAAAACAGCGAATTCTTACTAGGATTAAATGTCAGAAATGGTGAAAAACTGAAGTTTAAATATATTTGTGTAACGGCTTTCTTCCTGGGATGAAGGAGAGGACCAAAATGCAGCGCGGTTATTGTTCAACATGTTTAATAAGACGATAAACGATGAACATTAACAAATACCAAAATAACAAACGTGAAAGCCGAGATAGTCCTATCTGGTGCAGAACACAAACACAGAGACAGGAAACAACCACCCACACTCCCCAACACAAAACAAGCCACCTATATATGATTCTCAATCAGGGACAACGATTGACAGCTGTCTCTGATTGAGAACCATATTAGGCT
This sequence comes from Salvelinus namaycush, assembly GCF_016432855.1. Taxonomy (NCBI): domain Eukaryota; kingdom Metazoa; phylum Chordata; class Actinopteri; order Salmoniformes; family Salmonidae; genus Salvelinus; species Salvelinus namaycush. The sequence goes on along the minus strand of NC_052326.1, from coordinate 26,864,563 downwards.
GGACACAGAAACAGACAAACTAGACACACAACATAGAATTCCCACCCAGCTCACGTCCTGACCAACACTAAACAAGCAAAACACATAAGAACTATGGTCAGGACGTGACAGTACCCCCCCCCCCCCTGAGGTGCGGACTCCGAACGCACCCCTAAAACTCAAGGGGAGGGTCTGGGTGGGCATCTGTCCGCGGTGGCGGCTCCGGCGGTGGACGAGGACACCTCTCCACCACTGTCTTTGTCCCCCTCCTTAGCGTCCTTTGAGTGGCGACCCTCGCCCCCGACCATGGTCCAGGAACCTTCACCAAGGCCCCTCCTAAATATAGACAACTCAGGACAGAGAGGTAGCTCAGGACAGAGGGGTAGCTCAGGACAGAGGGGTAGCGCAGGACAGAGAGGTAGCTCAGGACAGAGGGGCAACTCCGGACTGAAGGACAGCTCCGGACAGAGAGGCAGCTCTGGACTGAATGGTTGCTCCGGACTAGATGCAGCTCATGACTGGAAGGCGGCTCATGACTGGAGGGCGGCTCATGACTGGAGGGCGGCTCATGACTGGAGGGCGGCTCATGACTGGAGGGCGGCTCATGACTGGCGGGCGGCTCATGACTGGCGGGCGGCTCATGACTGGCGGGCGGCTCATGACTGGAGGGCGGCTCATGACTGGCGGGCGGCTCATGACTGGAGGGCGGCTCATGACTGGAGGGCGGCTCATGACTGGAGGGTGGCTCATGACTGGAGGGCGGCTCATGACTGAAGGGCGGCTCTGGCAGCTCCTGACTGGCTGGCGGCTCTGGCGGCCCCTGACTGGCTGGCGGCTCTGGTGGCCCCTGACTGGCTGGCGGCTCTGGCGGCCCCTGACTGGCTGGCGGCTCTGGCGGCCCCTGACTGGCTGGCGGCTCTGGCGGCCCCTGACTGGCTGGCGGCTCTGGCGGCCCCTGACTGGCTGGCGGCTCTGGCGGCCCCTGACTGGCTGGCGGCTCTGGCGGCCCCTGACTGGCTGGCGGCTCTGGCAGCCCCTGACTGGCTGGCGGCTCTGGCGGCCCCTGACTGGCTGGCGGCTCTGGCGGCTCCTGACTGACGGCTCTAGCGGCTCCGGACAGACGGGCGGCTCTAATGGCTCGGGACAGACGGATGGCTCAGATGGCGCTGGGCAGACGGATGGCTCAGATGGCGCTGGGCAGACGGATGGCTCAGATGGCGCTGGGCAGACGGATGGCTCAGATGGCGCTGGGCAGATGGATGGCTCAGATGGCGCTGGGCAGACGGATGGCTCAGATGGCGCTGGGCAGACGGATGGCTCAGATGGCGCTGGGCAGACGGATGGCTCAGATGGCGCTGGGCAGACGGATGGCTCAGATGGCGCTGGGCTGACGGATGGCTCAGATGGCGCTGGGCAGACGGATGGCTCAGACGGTGCTGGGCAGGCAGGCAGCTCAGACGGCGCTGGGCAGACGAGCAGTGCAGACGGCGTTGAGCAGACGAGCAGTGCAGGCGGGGTTGGGCAGACGGCCGACTCTGACCTGCTGAGGCGCACAGTAGGCCTGGTGCGTGGTGCCGGAACTGGTGGCACCAGACTGGAGACACGCACCTCAAGGCTAGTGCGGGGAGCAGGAACAGGGCACACTGGTTTCTCAAAGCGCACTATAGGCATGGTGCGTGGTGCCGGAACTGGTGGTACCGGACTGAGGGCACGCACCTCAGGGCGAGTGCGGGGAGAAGGAACAGTGCGTACTCTGGAGACGCACAGGAGGCTTGGTGCGTGGTGCCGGAACTGGTGGTACTGGGCTGGAGACACGCACCACAGGGAGAGTGCGTGGAGGAGGAACAGGGCTCTGGAGACGCACAGGAAGCCTAGTGCGTGGTGTAGGCACTGATGGTACTGGGCTGGGGCGGGAAGGTGGCACCGGATATACCGGACCGTGCAGGCGTACTGGCTCCATTGAGCACCGAGCCTGCCCAACCTTACCTGGTTAAATGCTCCCCGTAGCCCGTCCAGTGCGGGGAGATGGAATAACCCGCACTGGGCTGTGTTGGCGAACCGGGGACATCATGCGTAAGGTTGGTGCCATGTACACCGGCCCGAGGAGACGTACTGGAGGCCAGATATGTAGAGCCGGCTTCATGGCACTTGGCTCAATGCTCAATCTAGCCCGGCCAGTGCGGGGAGGTGGAATAACCCGCACCGGGCTATGCACACGTACAGGAGACACCGTGCGCTCTTCCGCATAACACGGTGTCTGCCCGTACTCCCGCTCTCCACGGTAATCACACACCTCAGGGCGAGTACCGTGTATACTATGCCAAACCAACATCTCTCTCTCTTCGCTCTCCTCCAATATCACCAACAACTCATCAAATGTCTCATAATCTCCCATCCTTTCACTTTCCTCCAATCTGTCCAATAACTCCTCCACATTCTCCGACTCGTACCTCAATTTCGCCAACTGCTCCTTATGGTAAGCACGGGGAACTGGCTCAAGTCTCCCACTTGACACAGCCACACTCCCCGTGTGCCCCCCCCCCCAAGAAATTTTTGGGGGAGCTTCTCGGGCTTCCATCCACTCTGCCTTGCTAGCTCCTGCTGCTGCTGCCGCTGCTTCCCGTAGCCACGCTGCTTGGTCCGAGTTTGGTGGGTGGTTCTGTAACGTCTTTCTTCCTGGGATGAAGGAGAGGACCAAAATGCAGCGCGGTTATTGTTCAACATGTTTAATAAGACGATAAACGATGAACATGAACAAATACCAAAATAACAAACGTGAAAGCCGAGACAGTCCTATCTGGTGCAGAACACAAACACAGAGGAGACAGGAAACAACCACCCACACTCCCCAACACAAAACAAGCCACCTATATATGATTCTCAATCAGGGACAACGATTGACAGCTGTCTCTGATTGAGAACCATATTAGGCTGGACACAGAAACAGACAAACTAGACACACAACATATAATTCCCACCCAGCTCACGTCCTGACCAACACTAAACAAGCAAAACACATAAGAACTATGGTCAGGACGTGACAATTTGGTTGAAGTCGGAAGTTTACATACACCTTAACCAAATACATTTAAACGTCAGGCGCAGAGAGCAGAGGGTTCGAATAAATTTATATTTTATTTCCGGGAAAAACGGTCATGCCACAAACACAAGGCGCATAAACTGACCGGCCCATACACAGGACCCAAAATGTCCGGAAAAACAAAATACAAACGAACATCCACAAACTAACAGAAAAACAATCCCGCGCAAACCTAGGCGGGCCTAACAGGCTTAGATAGACAAAAATCAAGAAACACAATAAGGAACAGCTGCAACTAATAAGACCAAATGAACAGAAAAGGAAAAAGGGATCGGTGGCGGCTAGTAGACCGGCGACGACGACCGCCGAACAGGCAGGGGAGCCACCTTCGGTGGGAGTCGTGACAATAATAGCAGAGAGAATGATTTATTTCAGATTTTATTTCCTTCATCACATTCCCAGTGGATCAGAAGTTTACATACACTCAATTAGTATTTGGTAGCATTGCCTTTAAATTGTTTAACTTGGGTCAAACGTTTCGGGTAGCCTTCCACAAGTTTCCCACAATAAGTTGGGTGAATTTTGGCCCATTCCTCCTGACAGAGCTGGTGTAACTGAGTCAGGTTTGTAGGCCTCCTTGCTCTCACACGCTTTTTCAGTTCTGCCACAAATTGTCTATAGGATTGAGGTCAGGGCTTTGTGATGGCCACTCCAATACCTTGACTTTGTTGTCCTTAAGCCATTTTGCCACAACTTTGGAAGTATGCTTGGGGTCATTGTCCAATTGGTTGACCCATTTGCGACCAAGCTTTAACTTCCTGACTGATGTCTTGAGATTTTGCTTCAATATATCCACATAATTTCCCCACCTCATGATGCCATCTATTTTGTGAAGTGCACCAGTCCCCCCTGCAGCTAAGCACCCCCACAACATGATGCCGGCGCCCCAGTGCTTCACAGTTGGGATGGTGTTCTTCAGCTTGCAAGCCTCCCCCTTTTTCCTCCAAACATAATGATGGTCATTATGGCCAAACTGTTCTATTTTTGTTTCATCAGACCAGAGGACATTTCTCCAAAAAGTACGATCTTTGTCCCCATGTGCAGTTTCAAACCGTAGTTTGGCTTTTTTATGGCGGTTTTGGAGCATTGGCTTCTTGCTTGCTGAGCGGCCTTTCAGGTCATGTTGATATAGGACTCGTTTTACTGTGGATATAGATACTTTTGTACCTGTTTCCTCCAGCATCTTCACAAGGTCCATCGCTGTTGTTCTGGGATTGATTTGCACTTTTCGCGCACCAAAGTACGTTCATCTCTAGGAGACAGAACACGTCTCCTTCCTGAGAGGTATGACGGCTGCGTGGTCCCATGGTGTTTATACTCGCGTACTATTGTTTGTACAGATGAACGTGGTACCTTCAGGCGTTTGGAAATTGCTCCCAAGGATGAACCAGACTTGTGGAGGTCTACAATTTTTTTTCTGAGGTCATGGCTGATTTTTTTTGGATTTTCCCATGAGGTCAAGCAAAGAGGCACTGAGTTTGAAGGTAGGCCTTGAAATTCATCCACAGGTATACCTCCAATTGACTCAAATTATGTCAATTATCCTAACAGACGCTTCTAAAGCCATGACATAATTTTCTGGAATTTTCCAAGCTGTTTAAAGGCACAGTCAACTTAGTGTATGTAAACTTCTGACCCACTGGAATTGTGACACAGTGAATTATAAGTGAAATCATCTGTCTGCCAACAATTGTTGGAAAAATTACTTGTGTCATGCACAAAGTAGATGTCCTAACCAACTTGCCAAAGCTATAGTTTGTTAACAAGAAATGTGTGCAGTGGTTTAAAAACAAGTTTAATGACTCCAACCTAAGTGTATGTAAACTTCCAACTTCAACTGTATATATATTAACTTTTGAACGGTAGTGTGTGTGTGTGTATATATATATATATATACACTGCTCAAAAAAATAAAGGGAACACTTAAACAACACAATGTAACTCCAAGTCAATCACACTTCTATGAAATCAAACTGTCCACTTAGGAAGCAACACTGATTGACAATACATTTCACATGCTGTTGTGCAAATGGAATAGACAAAAGGTGGAAATTATAGGCAATTAGCAAGACACCCCCAAAAAAGGAGTGATTCTGCAGGTGGTGACCACAGACCACTTCTCAGTTCCTATGCTTCCTGGCTGATGTTTTGGTCACTTTTGAATGCTGGCGGTGCTCTCACTCTAGTGGTAGCATGAGACGGAGTCTACAACCCACACAAGTGGCTCAGGTAGTGCAGTTCATCCAGGATGGCACATCAATGCGAGCTGTGGCAAAAAGGTTTGCTGTGTCTGTCAGCGTAGTGTCCAGAGCATGGAGGCGCTACCAGGAGACAGGCCAGTACATCAGGAGACGTGGAGGAGGCCGTAGGAGGGCAACAACCCAGCAGCAGGACCGCTACCTCCGCCTTTGTGCAAGTGTGATTGACTTGGAGTTACATTGTGTTGTTTAAGTGTTCCCTTTATTTTTTTGAGCAGTGTAGTTTGGGGTCACTTAGAAATGTCCTTGTTTTTGAAAGAAAAGCACATATTTTGTCCATTAAAATAACATAAAATTGATCAGAAATACAGTGTAGACATTGTTAATGTTGTAAATTACTATTGTAGCTGGAAACGGCAGATTTTTTAATGGAATATCTACATAGGCATACAGAGGCCCATTATCAGCAACTATCACTCCTGTGTTCCAATGTGTTAGCTAATCCAAGTTTTTAATTTTAAAAGGCTAATTGATCATTAGAAAACTCTTTTGCAATTATGTTAGCACAGCTGAAAACTGGTGTTCTAATTTCAAGAAGCAATTAAACTGGCCTTCTTTAGACTAGTTGAGTATCTGGATCATCAGCAGTTGTGGGTTCGATTACAGGCTCAAAATGGCCAGAAACAAAGAACTTTATTCTGAAACTCATCAGTCTATTCTTGTCCAGAGAAATGAAGCCTATTCCATGGGAGAAATTGCCAAGAAACTGAAGATCTCGTACAATGCTGTGTACTACTCCCTTCACAGAACAGCGCAAACTGGCTCTAACCAGAATAGAAACAGGAGTGGCAGGCCCCGGTGCTCAACTGAACAAGAGGACAAGTATATTAGAGTGTCTAGTTTGAGAAACAGACGCCTCACAAGTCCTCAACTGGCAGCTTCATTAAATAGTACCCGCAAAACACCAGTCTCAACGTCAACAGTGAAGAGGCGACTCCGGGATGCTGGCCATCTAGGCAGAGTTGCAAAGAAAAAGCCATATCTCAGACTGGCCAATAAAAAGAAAAGATTAAAAAGGGCAAAAGAACACAGACACTGGACAGAGGAACTCTGCCTAGAAGGCCAGCGTCCCGGAGTCGCCTCTTCACTGTTGAAGTTGAGACTAGTGTTTTGACTAAAACGGGGCACTGTTTTGAAGCTAGAGCGCCTCCATCATGGCACTCTGTGAAACATATTTAGGAAGCTATAGAAATGCATTTGTTAATGTCTACAGTTGTCTTTGCCACTTGTATTCTATTACACACACCTTAATAAATACTTTTAAATTATATTATGTGAGCTAAACATTTAAAACAAAAAGATATATAAAAACATTTTCTTTAAAGTGTGATTTTGAGAAAGTTCTAATGTTACTGTCCCCACTATAACAAAAATACTTAAATGCATGTAATTGTGTCCTTGAAACATTTAATTGAAATACTGTAGAATTCCATTCATTCCTATGGAAGACTGCTCCCTTAGGGGAGTGAAAATATGGCCGACTGGTGGCTTCAAAGCCCAATACACAGCATCACAAACCAAGGTTTATATACATTATTGGTACGTCCACACACGACATTGTCATTTGAAATCTTCGTGTGAATTCTACATACATAGAGGACAGACACCACCAAGTGGTGGATTTTAATCATGAAATTTACGCCTACTTTTGCCCCAAGAGGGAGCGCTTTACATACAAATGTGTAATCTATGTTAAGAGTTTGGTAAATAAATTGTCCTTATCAGTTACTGTCTTGGGGTTATGTGACACTTCATTGTGCCATTACATTATACCTCATGTAATGATTGCAGTGGAGTTACTGGAATATTGCATGAAACATCAAACTAATAAAACACAACAATAATCAAAGTAATTCGGGCAATTTCATGAGAAGGTCTCTGAGTCTCTACTGGAATACACCAGTATTATACATATATTTTCTCAAGTTACATGTCAATTGACAAACCTGTCACAGGGCATGATTCTGCATTTGAAGGTGCAGCCATCAAAACCTCCAATGCCAATTGATTAACTGCAATAAGTCCACTGACATTGCAAAATGAAGGCTAAAGGCCCATGGCTAAGGTTTGTGCAACATGAGTCACTGTCTTGGGACACAGTGATTGAAAAGGTGACGATTTGATGAGCCCCTAAAATAGGACAGGTGAAGCTTCGTGAGGAGCAGCTTAAATGTGGATTGGGACACATTTGAAAAAACAGAGCTGAGTTAAAATACTATTTAAGGGTATTCCAATTACTTTCAAAGACATTTGAAAGTAAGAATTAAAAAAAAAAAAAAAAATTAAAACACAAGTAGTTGAATATTGGAATGCATTTGGAAATAGACTTGGAAAGTATTGGCATACTTGACAATTGTCACGTTCCTGACCTGTTTTCTCTTGTTTTGTATGTGTTTATTGGTCAGGGCGTGAGTTTTGGGTGGGCAGTCTATGTTTTCTGTTTCTATGTTGGTTTTGGGTTGCCTGGTATGGCTCTCAATCAGAGGCAGGTGTTGGACGTTTCCTCTGATTGAGAGTCATATTAAGGTAGGTTGTTCTCACTGTTTGTTTGTGGGTGGTTGTCTCCTGTGTCTGTATGTATGTTCGTGCCACACGGGACTGTAGCGTTGGTTTGTAGTATGTACCTGTTTCGTGCGTTCTTCGTTTATATGTAAGTTCACATGTTTTAGGTCAGTCTACGTTCGTTTGTTGTTTTGTAAATATTCAAGTGTTCTTCGTGTTTAGTTTCGTTTTGTAAATAAATCATTATGTCATCCTACCTCGCTGCAAATTGGTCTTCCGATCCCTCTCTCCTCTCCTCGTCCGAGGAGGAGGAGGAATTAGAGTCTCGTTACAACAATACTCAAATAGACAGTGCATTTTCAAATATAAATACATATTTTTGGTTATTTGAACCTAGGTCTGTTTGGTATTTGATATAATGTATTTGGAAATAAGTATTTGAAATATCTTCAAATAGTAGGCTTTTTATAGGACTTAAAAAAATATATACTTCCGATAGAAGTAGTTGATTTCGGCCAGATTATTTGAGAATGCTCAAATACACAGAAAAGAGGTATCTAAATAGCAAATAATAAAATAGTCCTACACATGTATTTGAACTCAGCTCTGGAGACAAACGCGATTCAAACTCAACAAAGACAAACACTACCAGGATTAAAAGAATATGGTATGTAATTGATTTGATCGTTGATTTTCTGTGTTTAAAAAAAATGTATGCCTTGTGTATGGCTGCCTCTAAATGTGTTTCATTGATGCCATTCCCTTAGTTACACAACTTTAGCGAGTCTACACAGCCTACACATACAATAATTAAATCACCTGGTCCCAACATACATGGCAAGTCAAGAAAAGTAATTGTAACTTGTCCACACTGCAAACTGAAGTTAAATAAGAAAAACTTCAAAACACATTTATGAAGAAAGCATACACATTGCTTTGAAACAAGTGTCCAAGGAAAGATTTTTGGCATGTGAGTGCACTGATGTGAGAAATGGTGTGTTTGCAGTCAAAAATACATTTTCTGGTCCAGCAACACCCATACATGTTGTGAAAAATACTTAGGCTAATTCAGTTCCAACTGTGTTCAAAACTGTTATGCATGCTGAAGTATAAAAAGCTGTTGAATTGTTATTTTTCTTTACTTTTTTATTATGATTTGTTATCATAACTATCAAACTTAACAACCTACCCTTTCTTAACTTACAGTATGCTCTGTACATTGCAATGGAAGCACAGTGTGATTTCAGAGGTATGTATAAATTATGAAATTCTCATCACTAGTGGATGTAATGTTTTTTGGATACTCATCCGATTGTGTGATTTTCTTTTTCAAAGGAAAACATGTAGCAAATTAGGCGGCGGTGGTGCCTAGCTCTCCTGCAGAACTTTCCCACGCCGTAAGTCTTGAACATTATAAAAACTTTTCATTTGCATCCTTAAAATCACTTGTTTCACTGTAGCCAGACTGACCTGAAATATATGTTCATATTGAATGTATGTCATTCACTTACTAACATCTGAAGAAGAGAGATTGAAAGATCGAAAAAGGCGGCGAAAACAAAATACACTACAGGGAGGTGTGATATGATGAGTGGTATAGTCTTAAACCAATGTTTAAAGACTGCCCCCCCCAATATATTTCAGGATGATGTAGAAGATGTCCCCCCCAAGAAGTCACAGCATGTCACATCGGCATCCAGCTCTGCAGGATCAGGTACTGTATAGGCTATTAGCTAAATTAAGGTGCATTCTTGTACACACATCTCTAGAGGTTCCCTTGCATTACTTAATGACCACAATCTGTTTTCTTTCTAGACGATACTAAAAACAAAACATGACGAACTAGAAGCTGTGAACTGGGTATGTAGTCTACTGTGTGTAATGCTGAAGGCTTGATGCATGGCAAGATAAAATAGTTGTGATGACTTGTTGAGTAGTTATAGGTATCACTGAAAATCCCTTTAGTAATAGCGGTTTTTGTTTGCAAGGTGGTATTGTGAAAGTAGGGTGTAATTTGACTTGATCACCCAATGAGGCACTATTCTTAATATTTATTCTTCCTTTTTCTTCAAGGAAGCAGCTGTTCTTCTAAGGGACACCCTAGAGGCAGCAAGGTGGCGTGAACTCCAAACATTTAAAGGCACTGTTTCCCTCCCTAGTGTAATTGGGATGGACGGGGAAGACCACATTACAACCCTTAAAGAACTACGGTTGTATGATGGCCTGGATGAAGAGGAAAATATTCTCCTCAAGGAACCATTCATGTTCCAGAGAGATTATGAGATGTTCTATGTGGAGGCAGTTGACAACAAGAACATTACAGTCTTTGCCTCTTGAGGAGCAGGAGTGAAGCCATTTTTGAGGAGTTGTCAAACCTTGTTTTTGTCTGCTGTGTTAATTGTTTCAATTGTTAATTGTGTTATGTTGTTTAGTAAAGATGACGTAGAAGTCACCCGAGTCTCTGATCTCTTTACTGGAGCTGGTATAACTTAATGTACAAAGCACATTCAGCTATTCAGTATGTCTACTATATGGTATAGTCTGTCTCCATTCTCATGAGGAAAGTAAATAGCATTATAAATCAGGGTAGGTAGTAACTGTATGTGTGTATGCTCAATGAAACAATATATGCTCAATGAAATTATATATATATATATATGCTCAATGAAATAATATAATTAAAGTAAACATTTATCAACACAATTTTAACAGTACATGACATACAAAACAAGTCTGTTCACTGCAACAATATCAGTAGCTTGTCTCAAGTATAGCATGAAGCAAACAGTGTTACAACACATCTAGTACCACTTTGTATAATTATTTCTTACATCTTCAAAAATGAAATACATTTGTATTCAACGCGTGCCTTGCGCAAACCTGCGTGTTTGTATTCAGTGTGTGACTGTCAAACCTCAGCTGGACTAAAAAAGGTGGGTGGGGTCAAACGTTTGACTCCGACCACATTGAGACCGGCCCTGGATTGCACACTGCAGTCAGGTGTACTTGTCGGGACTTGCACTTTCCAAAGGAAGGGGCAGAGATTCGCAAAATTTCTGTATTTGAAATACGAATTTCAATTTTGAGTATTTTGTCATTTGTAGTACACTGGGCTGAACTAAACTCCAATGTATTTTGTAACAAGATACTTTAGAGAGCTGTAATTTATAGTGTAGCTAACTGACCCTCTCTGCCCAGTCATCGCCATTTACCCGTTGTCTCACCCGTTGTCTTAGCTCTCCCAATCAACACCTGTGATTGCTTTATACCTTTCTCAATATGCCTTGTATACTGTTTAGGGCAGCTCTCATTGTTTTATTTTACTGCGGAGCCCCTAGTCCTGCTCAACATGCCTCAGATAGCCCCCTTGTCCCACCCCCCACACATACGGAGCCCACACTTAGCTTAACTGGCGCCTCCAGAGATGCAACCTCTCTCATCGTCACTCAATGCCTAGGTTTACCCCCATTGTACTCGCACCCTACCATACCCATGTCTGTACACTATGCCCTGAATCTATCCTACCACGCCCACGCTCCTTTTATTCTCTGTTCCCAAAGCACTAGACGACCAGTTCTTATAGCCTTTAGCCGTACCCTCATCCTACTCCTCCTCTGTTCCTCTGGTGATGTAGAGATCAACCCAGGCCATGTGTGTCCCCAGGCACTCTCATTTGTTGACTTCAACTGTAAAAGCCTTGGGTTCATGAATGTTAACATCAGAAGCCTTCTCCCTAAGTTTGCTTTATTCACTGCTTTAGCACACTCCGCCAACCCTGATGTCCTAGCAGTGTCTGAATCCTGGCTTAGGAAGGCCACCAAAAATTCTGAAATTTCCACCGCCAATTACAACATTTCCGTCAAGACAGAACTGCTAAAGGGGGCGGAATTGCAATCTACTGTAGAGATAGCCTGCAGAGTTCTGTCATACTATCCAGGTCCGTGCCTAAACAGTTCAAGCTTCTACTTTTAAAGATCCATCTCTCCAGAAATAAGTCCCTCACTGTTGCCGCTTGTTATAGACCCCACTCAGCTCTCAGCTGTGCCCTGGACACCATATGTCAATTGATTGCCCCCCCTCTATCGTCAGAGTTCGTACTGCTCGGTGACCTAAACTGGGATAAACTCATCCCGTTTTACAATCTAAGCTAGATGCCCTCAATCTCACACAAATTATCAAGGAACCTACCAGGTACAACCCTAAATCCGTAACCATGGGCACCCTCATAGATATCATCCTGACAAACTTGCCCTATAAATACACCTCTGCTGTTTTCAACCAGGATCTCAGCGATCACTGCCTGCGCCCGTTATGGGTCCGCGGTCAAACGACCACCCCTCATCACTGTCAAACGCTCCCTAAAACACTTTAGTGAGCAGGCCTTTCTAATCGACCTGGCGCGGGTATCCTGGAAGGATATTGACCTCATCCCGTCAGTAGAGGATGCATGGTTGTTCTTTAAAAGTGCTTTCCTCACCATCTTAAATAAGCATGCCCCATTCAAAAAATGTAGAACTAAGAACCGATATAGCCCTTGGTTCACCCCAGACTTGGCTGCTCTTGACCAGCATAAAAACACCCTGTGGCATACTGCACTAGCTTCGAATAGTCCCCGCGATATGCAACTTTTCAGGGAAGTCAGGAACCAATACACACAGTCAGTTAGGAGACACTGTAAAGTCCATGGAGAATAAGAGTACCTCCTCCCAGCTGCCCACTGCACTGAGACTAGGAAACACTGTCACCACTGATAAATCCACAATAATCGATAATTTCAATAGGCATTTCTTTACGGCTGGCCATGCTTTCCACCTGGCTACCCCAACCCTGGCCAACAGCTCAGCCCCCCCGCTTCTCCTTCACCCAAATCCAGACAGCTGATGTTCTGAAAGAGCTGCAAAATCTGGATCACTACAAATCAGCTAGGCTAGACAATCTGGACCATTTCTTCCTAAAATTATCCACCGCCATTGTTGCAACCCCTATTACTAGTCTGTTCACCCTCTCTTTTGTATCGTCTGAGATTCCTAAAGATTGGAAAGCGGCGCGGTCATCCCCCTCTTCAAAGGGGGAGAGACTCTAGACCCAAACTGCTACAGACCTATATCCATCCTGCCCTGCCTTTCTAAAGTCTTCGAAAGCCAAGTGAACAAACAGATCACCGACCATTTCAAATCCCACTGTACCTTCTCCGCTATGCAATCTGGTTTCCGAGCTGGTCACGGGTGCACCTCAGCCACGCTCAAGGTCCTAAACAATATCATAACCGCCATCGATAAAAGACAGTACTGTGCAGCCGTCTTCATTGACCTGGCCAAGGCTTTCAACTCTGTCAATCACCATATTCTTATCGGCAGACTCAACAGCCTTGGTTTCTCAAATGACTGCCTCGCCTGGATCACCAACTACTTCTCAGATGGAGTTCAGTGTGTCAAATCGGAAGGCCTATTGTCCGGACCTCTGGCAGTCTCTATGGGGGTGCCACAGGGTTCAATTCTTGGGCAGACTCTTTTCTCTGTATATATCAATGATGTCGCTCTTGCAACGGGTAATTCTTTGATCCACCTATGCAGACGACACCATTCTGTATACATCTGGCCCCTCTTTGGACACTGTGTTAACAAACCTCCAAACGAGCTTCAACGCCATACAACACTCCTCTCGTGGCCTCCAACTGCTCTTAAATGCTAGTAAAACAAAATGCATGCTCTTCAACCGATCGCTGCCCGCACCCGCCCGCCTGACCAGCATCACTACTCTGGACGGTTCTGACTTAGAATATGTGGACAACTTTAAATACCTAGGTGTCTGGCTAGACTGTAAACTCTCCTTCCAGACTCACATTAAGCATCTCCAATCCAAAGTTAAATCTAGAAAGCCTCCTTCACTCATGCTGCCAAACATACCCTCGTAAAACTGACTATCCTACCGATCCTAGACTTCGACGATGTCATTTACAAAATAGCCTCCAACACTCTACTCAGAAAATTGGATGCAGTCTATCACAGTGCCATCCTTTTGGTCACCAAAGCCCCATATACTACCCACCACTGCGACCTGTATGCTCTCGTTGGCTGGTCCTCGCTACATATTCGTTGCCAAACCCACTGGCTCCAGGTCATCTATAAGTCTTTAGTAGGTAAAGCTCTGCCTTATCTCAGCTCACTTGTCACCATAGCAACACCCACCCACAGCACACGCTCCAGCAGGTATATTTCACTGGTCATCCCCAAAGCCAACACCTCCTTTGGCCGCCTTTCCTTACAGTTCTCTGCTGCCAATGACTGGAACGAATTGCAAAAATCACTGAAGTTGTAGACTTATATCTCCCTCACTAACTTCAAGCGTCAGCTGTCAGAGCAGCTATACACAGCCCATCTGTAAATAGCCCATGCAACCAACTACCTACCTCATCCCCATATTTGTTTTTGTTTTACTGCTCTTTTGCACCCCAGTATTTCTACTTGCACATCCTCATCTGCACATATATCACTTCAGTGTAAATTGCTAAATTGTAATTCCTTCGCCACTTTTGGCCTATTTATTGCCTTACCTCCTTACTTCATTTGCACGCACTGTATACATATTTTTCTATTGTGTTATTGACTGTACGTTTGTTTATCCCATGTGTAACTCTGTTGTTTATGTCGCACTGTTTTGCTTTATCTTGGCCAGGTCGCAGTTGTAAATGAGAATTTGTTCTCAACTGGCCTACCTGGTTAAATAAAAGTGAAATAAATTATTCTCATTGAGTATTATTCTCATTGACCTCTGCCTGACATCAATAATAATACCCAGTGTTGCTTGCAATTCATTTTGGTATGTTCATTTTCATATATACACTTACATTTTGGTCATTTAGCCAACACTCTTATCCAGAGTTATTTACAGTCAGTGAATTCAACTAAGGTAGATAAACGTCAACATATAACAGTTATAGCAAGTAAAACGTTTCTGTAACCATTACTGAGAATGTTGTTGCTCTTCGGGCCAGCTAGTTAAAAATGTAGGTTATTTCTATATCTTAAAATACATGTATTTTAATTAAATACAAGTATTTTGTAGTTCATTTTAATACATTGATCATTATTGTATTTTATAATTATATTTTGTCATTTTTGTCCATCCCTGGGAAGTTAGTAGTTTAAGTGTTCGATTGACAGTCGCATGGACCCAAATTCCAATTCACTGCAACACCAAACCTCTAAATTCAGCCTCCCAGATAATACTGTTTCTCACACGTTGCCCTGTCAGAGAAAGAGAATGGAAAACCTGAGCCTCTTTGTCCCTGAGTACCGTACATCCTAAATAATATATCGTGGACAGACTGCGTAAATGTAAATAAAACATTAATTTAATCGAGCAAATTTTAGTCTGGGTTAAACGAGATTACGTCCTAACAGTAGCAAATTAATCCATGTTCTCTGGGCAGAAGAACTACATATCCCAGAAGGCAATAGAGAAACATTGTCCTTCCCCAAGTAACTACTGTAGCTAGCTAGGTACTTTCGAACTGTCTGTGTTTGTTTTAAGAGAGTGCTGCTAAACTGTAACATTCCAAATGTTTATCCCCTCGAGTGATGGTAATACCTTTTTTCTAGCATTCATTGAAGACTGAGGAGCGTAGCGACAGACATCTTTATCACAACTGTGATTGACAGCGAGCGAGTTTGTTTTGCTAGCTAATTAGCCATCTCTTCCGTGGAATCTCGGATAAGCCAGCAAATTAGCAGTAACTCGCTAGTTCATGTAGCACCAGTCGAAAAGGTTACCCGAGGGAGCTAACGACAACGTCGGCTGGGGTAATGGGTCTGCTGTCTTGAAACATTAACTTGGAATACGATGCCTGGCTTGCTGGCTAGTAGGATAGGAACTGGATAGGAAGGTAAGTAAGGCTACTAGTACGGGAGCTAGCTAACGTTAACTATCTCACATAACTGAGACACTGCTAGCTAGGGCTGGAAAGAAGTTGGCAAGTTCGATAGCTAACTTTAGCTAAGACAGTCGTTTGCTAGAGGACACTGGTTATCAAACTAGCTATATGCCGTTCAATGTTTGTCATGCCATGTTTTGTTTGTGTGGACAGTGTGATGCAGTGATTTTGCTCCGGAATTCCCCACGGCAGTAACGTTGCCCACTAGCACTGCGATATCACTTGCACAATCGGCCCTTTAAATTAACAGTGGACTTTTTGGACTGTTGATGTCTGAAATCCATAACCCAGGGCACAACCTAGAAGTCAAATAAGCAGACATTAGTGATACTGATGCAAATAATTGAACAACAGTGGAAATCTGAATAAGTGAGACCATAGAGAATTCACTGAAACGGAGCAGCAAATCACATTGACGCTCACTCCTTGCGCTCTTGTCCAATAACTTGCAATGGCAATTACAACTTGAAGACTGGGTTCATTTGCATACCATATTCGGTTGGAAGTTCAAAAGGTGGTAGCAGTAAAGAGAAGAGCGTTCTCCCTATTGTGCCTCATTTCAGACTCGAATACCTACTGCAATGGAGGTGGTAGGTGGGGGAAATTTGCAGAAAGTCACTCCTTTAGCTAGAGAATTATCCCGGATTTTCAACAGCTACAATAAACACTCCATACAACTGAAAAAGAATCTGAAGGAGACCAACGCATTTTTCCGGGAAATAAAACGCAACTACAGTAACGCCTGCGCATCGGCCGCCAGCTCGGAGGCAGCTGCTCTGGAGGCAGGTAAGAATGTAAACCTGTTCACATTTGTTACCTATAATTACCGCTTTTCTCGGCATCATCACAACAGAATGTTCAGTAAAACTTCCACATTCCTCAGAAAATGGCATGCTTATCCAAACATGCATATCTAACTATACCATATTAAATGATTAGGTTGTCACATCATGTCACACACACTTCAGTACTTGAAGTTACTTTTATCCAAGCAGCTACAGTACTAGCATTATAATATGCCTGTCACTGAAGGACCCTGGCTGATTCTTTTACATTCTACAGACTTTGCCTTCATTGAGAGCCACCACTCAACACGTTTTGGAATGTGCTTATTGGTTCCAGTGTGAAACCCTATTAACTTTGGACAAGCCCCATAAACATATCAGACTACAAGCAGAGGAATGTCAGTCATTCTAGAATGAGTTTGAGTGGGAACTCTTCTGATTGTGGTCATTCAAGGAGGATTGAATTAGGTACAGCAGACTCTGCACATCCCATAATGTTCCAATTAGGAATGTGCACAAGTGCTGCTGATGTCAGGCAATTCCTAAAGGGCCCACAGGTTTCTGACCTGTACCCTATTCATATACGGTGGTGGGATGGCAAATACAGGTGGATATTGTTAATAATTTAACTGTGTTCTGAATGGGAATAATGAGGTAGGGTAAATGGCCTATTCCCTCACAGGAAAAAAACAACTGTTTGCCGGACAGAGATTTATTTTGCAACACGTCGACTGTAGAAAATGCATTAAATAGGATTTAGAGGGAAATTAACAGATTAGGGCCAGCTAAAGTCTATCTCCCCAGCATGCTGAGATTCCCTCTTAAGAAAGAACTGAGGCAAAAGGAAACATGTAATGATGATAAATAACATAGTAGGCTACATATCCACATGCTGTAAGCCATCCTAATTTCATAATTTTAAACTCTGCACTAGTCACTGCACTAGTTCATTTGGGGATAGCCTGAGCTTGAAATGTGTGTGGGCTGATGAGCAGGGTGTGAGTGTGATTCTCACGTTCCTGTCTAGGAGATGTGAGTTCTTTTGAGCCACTGTCTAATAGGGCTGTCATTCAAGCCCAACCTACCTGTCCACTAAGGTATGTTGGTGGGGTTAGTGTCACCACTACACACATTTACACACACATTTACCAAGAATGTTTCAAATTTCATGTGAAAAGCAAATCTATCCTTTCCATCAAGTAGGGCTGTAAATATCTCTTTCAGTCTAACAACAAACCACAGAGAGGTTGCCATGCCAGATGACATGTTTCAAGCTCTAGTAACATGCTACAAAATGTGACCAGTCATCACTGAATGGAAAGTGCAGCTGTTTAACCTAATTCCAAGTGGATGTTTTTATTAAGCCTATAGGCCATTTTTATACAAAACCTTATGAACTCAGTCACCGCCTTTAGAATCAGACACATACACAGACACACACACACACACACACACACGGCTGGTCTTTCTGGCCTCAATTAAAAACCTTATGAATGCCATAGTTGTGATAAAATGAGCTGCCACCTCCTTAAGCAAGGTGTCTTAAGTGAACTTGAATAAAATACCTAATTAGATGTAGAAAACAGTACAGTAGGTATATTTTTTTAAATGAAATTACTGTGGTTCAATCATTCATTGGATTATAAGGCCTACTGCGTGCAAAATGTTTTAGGCCAAACACCATGCAGAGTAATACAAGATAAACAGCTGCAGAGGAAACAGTGGCAGGTTGGAGAAAGAGGGAGTGAATGAATATAAGGGGTGGGGAGGGAAAGAGCGAAACAGAGTAGAGCAGTCCATTGCTGGCATTGTCTTTGTCTGTTGTATAACTGCTTTAGAACGTGACTCCGCATCATGGAGGATTATGACCATTTCCTGTGATTCATTTAGGTTGAAGATGACAAAGGTTAAAACAACGGGATTCTAATATCCCATAACTCTGCAACAATGGGGAAGAATTCTAAACAATGGGACTAGCAATGCGAGTGAAAATTACGAAAGGGAATATTAGCAGTACAGAAAGTTCGCCATCAAAGTGGAAAATAAACACAATTATAGTGCATTTCAGCTAACTACTCAGCAAATGCATAGCATAACGGTTTTATTGTCATTCTAATAATTTAAACGTTTTTCAAATGATCTACAGCCACTTTATTACTTGATTTCCCGACCGCTGGTCACGTTTTCTATGCTAATCCTGTAGAATCAGCAACGGCGCTGGTTCAATTATAAAAAATAGATATATTTATTGAACGCTCCCGCATGGACTTATTACGTTGTCTTAACCTGTATGTGCATTCGGAAAGTATTCAGACCCCTTGACTTTTTCTACATTTTGTTATGTTACAGCCTTATTCTAAAATGTATTAAATCGTTTCCCCCCCCCCCCATCATTCTACACACAATACCCCATAATGACAAAGCGAAAACAGGTTTTTAGAAATGTTTTTAAATTTATACAAAATTAAAAACTGAAATCACATTTACATAGGTATTCAGACACTTTGCTATGCGACTTGAAATTGAGCTCAGGTGAATCCTGTTTCCATTGATCATCCTTGAGATGTTTCTACAACTTGATTGGAGTCCACCTGTGGTAAATTCAATTGATTGAACATGATTTGGAAAAGCACAGTTGACAGCACATGTCAGAGCAAAAACCAACCATTGAGATCGAAGGAATTGTCTGTAGAGCTCCAAGACAGGATTGTGTCGAGGCACATATCTGGGGAAAGGTACCAAAACATTTCTGCAGCATTGAAGGTCCCCAAGAACAGTGGCCTCCATCATTCTTAAATGGAAGAAGTTTGGAACCACCAAGACTCTTCCTAGAGCTGGCTGCCCGGCCAAACTGAGCAATCGGGGGAGAAGGGCCTTGGTCAGGGAGGTGACCAAGAACCCGATGGTAACTCTGACAGAGTTCCTTAGTGGAGAAGGGAGAACCTTCCAGAAGGACAAACATCTCTGCAGCACTCCACCAATCAGGCCTTTATGGTAGAGTGGCCAGATGGAAGCCACTCCTCAGTAAAAAGCACATGACAGCCCGCTTGGAGTTTGCCAAAAGGCACCAAAAGACTCTCAGACCATGAGAAACAAGATTCTCTGGTCTGATGAAACCAAGATTGAACTCTTTGGCCTGAATTGCAAGCGTCACATCTGGAGGAAACCTGGCACCATCCCTACTGTGAAGCGTGGTGGTGGCAGCATCATGCTGTGGGGATGTTTTTCAGTGGCAGAGACTGGGAGACTAGTCAGGATCGAGGGAAAGATGAACGGAGCTAAGTACAGAGATCCTTGATGAAAACCTGCTCCAGAGCGCTCATGACCTCAGACTGGGGTGAGGGATCATCTTCCAACAGGACAACGACCCTAAGCACACAGCCAAGACAACGCAGGAGGGGCTTCAGGACAAGTCTCTTAATGTCCTTGAGTGGCCTAGTCAGAGCCCGTACTTGAACCTGATCGAACCTCCTCTGGATAGACCTGAAAATAGCTGTGCTGCAATACTCCTCGTCCAACTTGACAGAGCTTGAGAGGATCTGCAGAGAAGAATGGGAGAAACTCCCGAAATACAGGTGTGCCAAGCTTGTAGCGTCTTACCCAAGAAGCCTCTAGGCTGTAATAGCTGCTTAAAGTATTTCAACAAAGTACTGAGTAAAGGGTCTGAATACTTATGTAAATGAAAACATTTTTTAAAACCTGTTTTTGCTTTGTCATTTTGGGCTATTGTGTGTAGATAGAGAGGGGAAACTAATTAATAATTTTTCGAATAAGGCTGTAAAGTAACAAAGTGGAAAAAGTCAAGGGGTCTGAATACTTTCCGAACACACTGTATTTTCCACCTAATGATGAACCAGGATTGAATTGGTTGTGCTGTTAATATGGGTTGCCACAGAGATGGGTCAGGAGATAACAGACAAGGGCTTAAGGAGGGGCTTTGAAGTAAACACAATAGATTCTCCCTCTGGCATTTCCTATGCCAGAAGTGCAGAGACAGAGAGATGCAAGACACCAGTTCACAACAGGTTCAGTTATTTCTCTATTGCAAGCCAATCCGTTGGAATTTGCTCCCACTCAAAGTGGGATATTAGATGGTGTTATAACATTACATTGTATTATCAACGTATGCAGATTTTTACTAGGCCTAATCCCTGAAGAAAAAGGCTTCTTCCTTACCCCTCAGAAGGGAGAGGGACAACAACTCATGCCCCCCCACCACCATTACTATTCCCTGTTCCCTTCTATACACCCATATGTTGTTGTCCCTTCTCTTAGGCCAGCTGAGCTGCATCTCCTTCCCCCGGCATGAGGAGGAGTTCCTGCAAAGCAACGTGGGCAGCGCCATCTACATCCTGGTACTTGGTCAGGACTGTGCCGCGCGCTACCAGCTGCTCAACTGCCTGCTGGGGGAGCGGCTCTTGCCCCTGGGGCCAGAGGCGGGCGAGGCCTGCGATGGCGTCCAAGGCACCTCCTGCAAGAGGAGGAAGCTGTGCTTCACCCACGGGCGCCAGACGCGACTCAGCCTGGCGCTACCCGGCCAGTATGAGCTGGTGCACCAGCTGGCGGCCCACTGCGGGCGCTGGGATACGGTTCCCCGGGAGGACCTGGAGATCCAGGAGGAGTGTGAGGACCCCGCCCATAGGCTGGCTGAGCTGGAGATCACCCTGCACCACCCTCTGCTACAGGTATACCTACATTTGCACATGCGAGGAGGATTCCGATGGTGGGAGTCTTGTTTATGTATTTGCAATGTAAGCCTACAGGAGAAATGGTCAAAGGTCCTTTTTACTTATTGGTATGCTCATTGACGTTACAGTTTTGATTTGATAAATGCCTGATTTGTTGGCTCGCATGAGAGTGAGTCTTTTGAGTTTTTGGCTTTGATTGATGATAGGACTAGTGGACTCCTCTACCAGGTGGACAGACACAGCCCATCATGCTCGGCTGACTAACATGCCTTGGTTTGTGGATTGCACTGTGCTTGCTTGTTGTCACGTGCGGGTTGAGAAAAGTGGCGCTTAATCCTTCAAACAAAGGCCTCGCTTAGCTGGTCGCCATGGAAGCCAGGCTCCTGACAGCCCTGAGACGTATGCGTTATCTAGGCACTGCCTGCACTGCCTTATAGTCCGCCCGGCCCCCCGCCCACCCTCACCTTACGTAATGGCACTGGGCTGGTGCGATTCACATGACCGGGGCACATAAGGAAAAAACTTCCAAAGTTAAACCCTTCACTGCTATGAGGAAGTTGCCATGGTTACGACTGGATCCTTCCAGCAGGGCACTGTTTGTTATCCCTTGTCATAATTTGCTGCCTGTGTTTTCTTTTATTTCTGTGTTTTGCCAAATTCATTATGATCGTAAGCTTCTTATTTGGAGCACAAAAAGCTGATATCAGGTTGCCCTGTCCTTAAGTTTTGTCGCTTTTGTGTTAAATTGGCGAGGCAGGATTCTGAGTATAAATGGAGTAGTGACGGAGCCAGTGTAGGTCATCACATATTGACTTATGTGATTACTCACACACATGAAATCAATCTTATGAAGTGGAATGCTCCCTTACCCATCTTATTTTTCCTGTTCTGTTTTCAGATAGGCTAAACAGGGTGCTATTGTTTACTCAATGATTAACAACACCTTACCTGAGAAGCTGCACAATTCTGGCTTGTATGTAATGTTTCTGACGCTTGTCAACCTAATTCATCTTGTCATGATAATGCAAACGCATGTGCCAGGTTGGGTAGGCTAGGCTGTGGTGTATTTAATAATGTAGTCAGAGCAGTAGTTCAAAGAGCTGCTGCTGCTGTTTAATCAGGGGGGCTAGAGGCTGGCAGGCAGGGAAGCAGCTCTCAGCCCACTGTGACATTCACACAGCCATGGCAGAATCAGAGCGCCCTGTTTTGGGAGGCCAGGAGATAAAAGGGCTAACTCATTAATTACCCTCCCCTCCTCTGGGCTCCCCACCCCTCTCTCCCCAGGTTAGCCACACAGTGACACACATGACTGGGGTAGTGCTAACCTATGTATGGATGCATTTCTCAGATAACCTCCCCGACATCAGTCTGCCACAAGTTCATATAGCCTAGAATGTCAGGCTTGTTTTCAACAATGGATCGAGACATCTTTAGCATAGACTCTCCAAGAATGCTGTTATTGGATCATACCAGTTTGAAGTGACAAACATTTATTAGGAACATTAGAAGTTTGAAAGCTTTTTAGATGTGTTTCTATATCTAAAGAATGTTTTCGACTGAGAATAAAAAATGATTGCTTACATATGCAGATTGTGGGTTGCAACCGTCCATTATTGTCTGATATAGGGGTTAATCCATTTGAATTCAATCACTTTTTGACAGCCTCCCTTAATAATAATAATAATAATAATAGTACTTTTGAGGGGTGCTTATATTTGTCCTGTTGCTGGAATTTTTTTGTTGTTGCATATCCCAAGTACCCCTGAAACACCCACAGTGAGCCTCAGGACTACCTGGCATGATGACTCCTTGCTGTCCCCAGTCCACCTGGCCGTGCTGCTGCTCCAGTTTCAACTGTTCTGCCTGCGGCTATGGAACCCTGACCTGTTCACCGGACGTGCTACCTGTCCCAGACCTGCTGTTTTCAACTCTCTAGATACAGCAGGAGCGGTAGAGATACTCTTAATGATCGGCTATGAAAAGCCAACTGACATTTACTCCTGAGGTGCTGACTTGTTGCACCCTCGACAACTACTGTGATTATTATTATTTGACCATGCTGGTAATTTATGAACATTTGAACATCTTGGCCATGTTCTGTTATAATCTCCACCCGGCACAGCCAGAAGAGGACTGGCCACCCCTCATAGCCTGGTTCCTCTCTAGGTTTCTTCCTAGGTTTTGGCCTTTCTAGGGAGTTTTTCCTAGCCGCCGTGCTTCTACACCTGCATTGCTTGCTGTTTGGGGTTTTAGGCTGGGTTTCTGTACAGCACTTTGAGATATCAGCTGATGTAAGAAGGGATAGTAAGAAGGGATATATATAAATACATTTGATTTGATTTGAGTGGGGTCACAGCCAGGGTTGCCATTGTGGAGCAATTGGGGTTAAGTGCCTTGCGCAAGGGCACTGCAACAGATTTTTTTCACCTTGTCGGTTCCGGTATTTGAACCAGCAACCTTTTTGATTCAAACAAAACTTTCCATACATGTTTGCCCATGGAAGAAGTGGTCAGAAAGTGACTTTTTGGACTTAAAGTGTGCTGAAAGTTGACCCATTTTGCATACCCACCATACCAGGAGACATCCATGTCTTCATCACTGGAAAAGATAAACGGTTGAGTTTGATATCATTTTTAAAATCTTACAAACAGGGTTGTCAAACTATTTTATAATTTTTTGAATTTTATTGTCATTATCTAAAAACGTGTAAACTCCGGTTTTGCACATGTTGTAGCTACTTTACATTATCTGAGGTTTTTTGTTGTACCTGCCATTGGTTGAGGCACAACATGCTCTCGAATACAGGGTGGGGGTAATTTCAATCATAGAAATAGGTCCATTCTATGAATTTTATCCCGTTAGACCACTGCAATTTAGCTGGCACACTATTGAAATGCACATTTTATTGACATGGCTGCCGGTCCACCCACGTCAAATGTCAACTTAAATGGTCATGTCTATTCTATGATCTATATTTTCTATGATTTCAATAGGTTTCCTATGGAGGATTGACAGTATAATTTAAAACAACAGATGTTCCCATTCAAGTCAACATTCTCTGATGTGTGGACCTCCATCCATCTTTGTGATACAAAAGTAGAAATTTCAGTGTTATTCCCATTTGAATACGTTTATCAGCCAAAACATGACACCCACCCTGTATTCCAGAGCATTTTGCGTCTGAACCGGTTGCGGGCACAACACAACCTCAGATGATGGAAAATACGGGTATGAGAATATAAAAACATCTGAGTTCACGTGTTTTTAGATGGTTGACGTTAAAGGTTAGAAAATGTTATTTTTTATTAACACATTTTTCCAGTAACTATAAAATAGTTTGACAGCGCTGTTTGTAAGCTTTTAAATGGTATCCATCTTAACTGTTTATCTTTTCCAGTGTTGATGATATGGATGTCTCATTGTATGCAAAATAGGTCAACTTTTTGCACCTTTATCTCTTTAATGTTTTGGCATTCAGGTCCAAAAAGTAACTTTCTGACCACTTCTACACTGGGCAAATATGTATGGAAGGTTTTGTTCAAATCAAAAGGGGTGCTGTCAAAAAGTGATTGAATTCAAATGGATTTACCCATAAGGGTGATAAAATAGTCTTCAAAATATCCCATAGATATTCAGCAGTTGGACTACATTTGGAAATTGACTGCATTATGGCAATTCAAACATTCTATTTATTTTGATTGGTTGTGAAGAAATGTTTGCACGCTATCTTTGTTCTAAAGAGACTGCTCAGTTGGCCAAAGCTCTTGTTTCTTGGAGACGGGACTGACTGTCTCCTTTGTGTGGCTGTGTTAGTCATTTCTCTCTCTCTCGCTCTTTTACAGTCTGCCCCCCCCCCCCCCCTCCATTTCTCTTCCTCTTTCCCTCGCACGCTCTCTCGTTCTATTTCTGTGGCTGTTACTGTGTAATTAATCAAACGTGGAGTGAAAATGTTTTCTTGCTTGGGTTTCTGTTGCCCTCCCATACCCTTTCCCATGACCAGACAGGTCTGTGTTTGTTTTTATGGTGGATGGCACTGGCAGCACATACTACATCTGAGTTTTGTCCCAGTTAGAAAAACAATAATGTGACTGGTAGTAGTGTATGTGGGGGCCAATGAGGATTGGATAAATATTGTGTACTACCCTGCATGTTTACTCAACCTAGGAATCTTTTTATTTAAACTCCAGTACAAAAATGAGTGTAAGGACATTTCTCATGCAAGAGAATGACACTTTTGTTGATACAGGTAACTGCCAAAATAAAGGAAGCACTTGAGTAAATGAGGGATCTGGTTGCTCTTGTATGGTGTGGGATTCATTTTCCTACCATGGTTTAGGTCCATTGAACCCTTTAGAGGGTAAGGTAAACACCAATAAATACACAGCCATTCAGTGGTCACTTTCAATCTATGGCGAATAATTTATATCCTGATGGGGTTGTCTCTTCCAGGATGACAATGCCCCCATCCACAGGGCACGAGTGGTCACTGAATGGTTAGATGAGAATGAAAATTATGTTAACCATATGCCATGGCCGTCTCAGTCACCAGATCTCAACCCAATTGAACACCTATAAGAAATTCTGGAGTGGCTCCTGAGACAGCGTTTTTCACCACCATCAACAAAACACCAAATTATGGAATTTCTCATGGAAGAATGGTATCACCTCCCTACAATAGAGTTCCAGACACTTGTAGAATGTATGCCACGGTGCATTGAATCTGTTCTGGCGGCTTGTGGTGGCCCAACGCCCTATTAACACATGTATTATTATTATTATTATTTAGGCATTTTTCATGATTTATACAGATAACACAGACAGAACAGGTAGAGGGCAAAACAAACACGGATCCCCTATCAAATCCAATCCAACCCCCCCCCCCCCCATGCTTTAACAGAGCCCAACTCCAAAACCAGACTTAAAGCAGGCATGATATACAGTGAGTAATATAACAAAAATTAAAATAACAAAGATATTATAAAACAAAGAGTAAAAATAGTGATACAAATTCTAATTTGGGTTGGTTTATGGAGTTATGAAATTAGCTGGTTCCAAGTCTTATACAAGAGATAGGAAAGGTTGTCAGATATTATAAAATGTGATTGCAGATCCCCTAATGGAGTAGCATATTTTCTCTAGCTTGAGATGTTGGATAAAGGAAGTTATGCAATGGTTAAAAGTAAGAGGGAACCGATCTTTCCACTTAAATAGTAGAAGACGTCTAGCTAGAAGAGTAGTACATGCCAGCATGTTGCCATAGAACTGTTTAGAGGGTCCTCCTGTGGTGCCACTCAATAGAACTGTTTAGAGGGGCCTCCAGTGGTGCCACTCCCAATAATGCAATAAAGGCAGAAGGTTTCACAGGTCTCGCAAAAATTGATATCCATAAATCTGTAGATTTCGGACATGTCCAAAACATGTGCAATAAAGTGTCAGGAGTTTGCTTATATCAGTCACAAGTGAGATCTATTTCTGGTCTAATCTTGGATTATTTAGCCTTTGAACAATGCAGCCGATTTAACTATTTTAAATTGAATTACAGCATGTCTTAGACATATAGATGAAGAATGTATTCTCAGAAGCATATTCTGCCAAATTTAATCTGAAAGTTCTTCACCTAAATACTCTTCCCATTGGTTCTTAAGAGTTAAGGGAATCCAGATTGTGCTAGTTTAACGTATAGATCAACCTTATGCCCCCTTTGATATAAGGGTTCACTTTAAAAAATATAATCTAGGTGGGTGTGATGGGAAGTGATTAGTGTATGAAGATACAAAACTACGCAATTGTAGGTATCTAAAGAAAGGGGATCTAAGAATATTGAACTTTTGTACTAACTGTTCAAAAGATGCAGAATCAAATCAAATCATGTATTTGTCACATACACATGGTTAGCAGGTGTTAATGCAAGTGTAGCGAAATGCTTGTGCTTCTAGTTCCGACCATGCAGTAATATCTAACAAGTAATATAACCTAACAATTTCACAACAACTACCGTATACACACAAGTGTAAAGGAATGAATACGAATATGTACATAAAAATATATAAATGAGTGATGGCTGAACGGCATAGGCAAGATGCAGTAGATGGTATAGAGTAAAGTATATGAGATGAGTAATGTAGGGTATGAAAACATATGAAGTGGCATTGTTTAAAGTGGCTAGTGATACATTTAATTACATCAAGATGTAGTAGATTCTATAGCGTACAGTATATACATATGAGATGAGTAATGTAGGGTAAGTAAACATTTATATAATATAAAGTGGCTAGTGATAAATTGATTACATACATTTTTCCATTATTAAAGTGGCTGGAGTTGAGTCAGTATGTTGGCAGCAGCCACTCAATGTTAGTGATGGCTGTTTAACAGTCTGATGGCCTTGAGATAGAAACTGTTTTTCAGTCTTGGTCCCCGCTTTGATGCACCTGTACTGACCTCGCCTTCTGGATGGTAGCGGGGTGAACAGGCGAACAGGTGAACTCGGGTGGTTGTTGTCCTTGATTATCTTTTTGGCCTTCCTGTGACATCGGGTGGTGTAGGTGTCCTGGAGGGCAGGTAGTTTGCACCTGGTGATGCGTTGTGCAGACCTCACTACCCTCTGGAGAGCCTTCCGGTTATGGGCAGAGCAGCTGCCGTACCAGGCGGTGATACAGCCCGACAGGATGCTCTCGATTGTGCATCTGTAAAAGTTTGTGAGTGTTTTTGGTGACAAGCCAAATTTCTTCAGCCTCCTGAGATTGAAGAGGCGCTGCTGAGCCTTCTTCACCACGCTGTCTGTGTGGGTGGACCATTTCAGTTTGTCCGTGATGTGTACGCCGAGGAACTTAAAACTTTCCACCTTCTCCACTACTGACCCGTCGATGTAGATAGGGGGCTGCTCCCTCTGCTGTTTCCTGAAGTCCACAATCATCTCCTTTGTTTTGTTGACGTTGAGTGTGAGGTTATTTTCCTGACACCACACTCCGAGGGCCCTCACCTCCTCCCTGTAGGCCGTCTCGTTGTTGGTAATCAAGCCTACCACTGTAGTGTTGTCTGCAAACTTGATGATTGAGTTGGAGGCATGCATGGCCACGCAGTCGTGGGTGAACAGGGTGTACAGGAGAGGGCTGAGAACGCAACCTTGTGGGGACCCAGTTTTGAGGATCAGCGGGGTGGAGATGTTGTTACCTACCCTCACCACCTGGGGGCGGCCCATCAGGAAGTCCAGGACCCAGTTGCACAGGGCGGGGTCGAGACCCAGGGTGACGAGTTTGGAGGGTACTATGGTGTTAAATGCTGAGCTGTAATCGATGAACAGCATTCTTACATAGGTATTCCTCTTGTCCAGATGGGTTAGGGCAGTGTGCAGTGTGATGGCGATTG
Source organism: Salvelinus namaycush (assembly GCF_016432855.1). NCBI lineage: Eukaryota > Metazoa > Chordata > Actinopteri > Salmoniformes > Salmonidae > Salvelinus > Salvelinus namaycush. Next base: position 26,835,950 of record NC_052326.1, on the reverse strand, counting down.
CGTCATCTGTGGACCTATTGGGGCGGTAAGCAAATTGGAGTGGGTTTAACACGTTTAAATGTTTTGCTCACGTTGGCCACAGTGAAGGAGAGCCCGCAGGTTTTGGTAGCTGGCCGTGTCAGTGGCACTGTATTGTCCTCAAAGCGAGCAAAAAAGTTGTTTAGTCTGTCTGGGAGCAAGGCATCGTGATCCGCGACGGGGCTGGTTTTTCTTTTGTAGTCCCTGCCACATACCTCTCGTGTCTGAGCCGTTGAATTGCGACTCCACTTTGTCTCTGTACTGACGCTTAGCTTGTTTGATTGCCTTGTGGAGGGAATAGCTACACTTATTGTATTCGGTCATGTTTCCGGGTCACCTTGCACTGGTTAAAAGCAGTGGTTCGCGTGTTCAGTTTTGCACAAATTCTGCCATCAATCCACGGTTTCTGGTTGGGGAATGTTTTAATAGACGCTGTGGGTACAACATCACCAATGCACTTGTTAATAAACTCGCACACCGAATCAGCGTATTCATCAATGTTGTTGTTCGCCGCAATGCGGAACATATCCCAGTCACGTGATCGAAGCAATCTTGAAGCGTGGAATCCGATTGGTCGGACCAGCGTTGAACTGATCTGAGCGCGGGTGCTTCCTGTTTTAGTTTCTGTCTATAGGCTGGTAGCAACAAAATGGAGTCGTGGTCAGCTTTTCAGAAGGGAGGGCGGGGGAGGGCCTTATATGCGTTGCGGAAGTTAGAATAACAGTGGTCTAGGGTTTTGCCAGCCCTGGTAGCACAATCGATATGCTGATAGAATTTGGGGAGCCTTGTTTTCAGATTATCCTTGTTAAAATCCCCGGCTACAATAAATGCAGCCTCAGGATATGTGGTTTCCAGTTTACATAGAGTCCAATGAAGTTCTTTCAGGGCCATCGATGTGTCTGCTTGGGGGGGAATATACACGACTGTGATTATGATCGAAGAGAATTCTCTTGGTAGATAATGCAGTCGGCATTTGATTGTGAGGAATTCTAAGTCAGGTGAACAAAAGGACTTGAGTTCCTGTATGTTGTTATGATCACACCACGTCTCGTTAATCATAAGGCATACACCCCCGCCCTTCTTCTTACCAGAGAGATGCTTGTTTCTGTCAGCGCGATGCGTGAAGAAACCAGGTGGCTGTACTGACTCAGATAGCGTGTCTCGAGTGAGCCATGTTTCCGTGAAACAAAGAATGTTACAGTCTCAGATGTCTCTTTGGAATGCTACCTTTGCTCGGATTTCGTCTACCTTGTTGTCAAGAGACTGGACATTGGCGAGTAGTATGCTCGGGAGCGGTGCGCGATGAGCCCGTCTACGGAGCCTGACCAGAAGACCGCTCCGTCTGCCCCTTCTACAGCGTCGTTGCTTTGGGTTGCCGGCTGGGATCCGATCCATTGTCCTGGGTGGTAGGCCAAACGGAGGATCCGCTTCGGGAAAGTCGTATTCCTGGTCGTAATGTTGGTGAGTTGACGTTGCTCTTATATCCAATAGTTCCTCCCGACTGTATGTAATTAAACCTAAGATTACCTGGGGTAACAATGTAAGAAATAACACATAAAAAAACTAAATACTGCATAGTTTCCTAGGAACGCGAAGCGAGGCGGCCATCTCTGTCGTTCAGTGAGGAGATCCCTTTTCCAAGATAAGAAACACCCAGTCTAGTGTTTCCTTTATTTTGGCAGTTACCTGTAGGTGTTTTATGTTTCCACAACATTTATATACGTGTTGATGAGTGCTGCTATGACCATTTCAATGATTAAAGTATATTCCCTGCTCTGTCAGGAGGCTAAAATCATGGTGGTGCCATGCCCCAGTGTCCAGCCCATTGAGGAGGCCCTAGAGGACTGTACGCGTAACGCGGTTCCCATCATGCTCTACGCCCTCAACCAGGACACCCTCACTGCCGAACAGGTGGCTGAGCTAAGGAAAGTCAAAGAGATGCTCCTCTTCCCCATCTGCTTCGTCCGTATCCCTGCCACTCCGCCTGAGGCCTCCCCCGAGCCCAGCCGGCGCCTAGAGAGGGAGAGGAGCCCCCTCTACAAGCAGCTGCTGTCCCTGGGCTTCCTCAGCACTCCCGTGGGGAACTGTTCCTGCGGAGCCCCCTCCCAGACGCCTAGCCCGGCCATCAAGCCCCAGAGTGTCCTGGGGGAGACCTTTGAGAGGCTGCACCGCCTCCTGGTGACCTTTTCCCGCCAGGTACTCCACAACCAGCAGGTGGAGGTTGCTAACCTGCTCAATGGGGTGCACTGCCGTTGCCTTGACCTCTTCATCAACCAGGTCAGTAGGGGGACAGCTGTGTCTGGAGGAAATAATCAGCCAATCAATTAGCTAATCAAATAAAATCTGTATAGCTTCACAAAATGTATAACTGAAACTTGTTTAATTTGAAGGCATAACTACAGTAGGGAGAAATTACTCTGACTATGTAGTGGTGTCAAAGACGTACTTTTCCTCCTCTCCCCGGCTGCAGGCATTTGACATGCAGAGGGACCTGCAGATCACGCCGCGGCGGCTGGAGTACACACGGGAGAAGGAGGGCGAGCTGTTCATCTCCCTGATGGCCATCGCCAACCGCAAGCAGGAGGAGATGAAAGAGATGATCGTGGAGACGCTGAGCAGCATGAAGGAGCAGCTGCTGGAGGACGCTGCCAACCTGGAGTTCACAGGTACACTGCCTGACACAGGTCAAAGGTCAAATCTAAAGACTGATACTGTAAAATGTCTCTGAGATCATGGCATACTATAGTAAAAATACCTTAATAGTTAATGTGGGCGACACAGCCAAAGACACAATAAGTGGAGAGAGACCGGAGAGAGGGACAGACCGGAGAGAGGGACAGACCGGAGAGAGGGACAGACCGGAGAGAGGGACAGACCGGAGAGAGGGACAGACCGGAGAGAGGGACAGACCGGAGAGAGGGACAGACCGGAGAGAGGGACAGACCGGAGAGAGGGACAGACCGGAGAGAGGGACAGACCGGAGAGAGAAAGCGAGGGAGAGACCGGAGAGCGGGGGGAGAGACTGGAGAGCGGGGGAGAGAGAGAGCGAGCTTGTTCCAAGATGGCGTAGTAGTCGGACGTGTGTTTGGTGTTGTCCCGTGTAAATATCGTTTTTTCCCTCGTATATATTTTAATCTCACTTTCCATCTACGGACTGAATATACTCTCACCCAATGTGGTACGGATCTGCTATTTTTATACTTTAGAACCTTAACGCCCATCAGAAGCTAGCCAGCTTACTAGCTAGTAGTCAATTAGCCAATGCTAGCGGTCTTCACCGTTAACTCGGACACCAGCAAGCCTCAGCTAGGTCAATACCTGCATGTCTGCACAGCACGATATCAACCCAGAGCATATCGGACTGCTTTTCCTCTACCACATCTCCAGATTCCTACCGCAAGCTCTGAACCTTTACACCGGATCATCTCAGATAGCTAGCTGCAATCCGAGTGGCTACTCCTGGCTAACGTCTCTGTCCCGAAGCAAGCACCAGTTAGCCTTGAGCTAACCTCGAGCTTGGCCCATCTCCCGGCTAGCTGAAGAGGTCAGCCAGCCAATTCTTGGGCTACAATACCTCTTTTGCCAATTGGCCTGGACCCTTTACTGCTGGCACGGAGCCCTGACGATCCATCACGACTGATCTGCTGACGTAATCGTCCGAGGTGGTTTCAACAGGCTCTTCCATTAAGAACGTAGCCGGAGGCCCATCTGCTAGCCCCGGCCCGCTAGCTGTCTGAATCGCCGTGTCTCCAGCTCGCCTAGCGTAGTAGCGACTACTGAATCGGCTCCCTGACACACCTATTGCTACTCATTGGAACCTATGATCACTCGGCTACACATGCCTCTCCCTAATGTCAATATGCCTTGTCTATTCCAGTTTTGGTTCATGATTGTCTCAATTCACTGTAGAGCCCCCAGCCCTGCCCAACATGCCTTAGATAGCCCTTTTGTTCCACCCCCCACACATGCAGTGACCTCACCCTGGCTTAACTGGTGCCTCTAGAGACAAAACCTCTCCCATCGTCACTCAATGCCTAAGTTTACCTCCACTCTACTCACATCCTACCATACCCTTGTCTTTACATTATGCCTTGAATCTATTCTTCCACACCAGGAAATCTGCTCCTTTTATTCTCTGTTCCCAACGCACTAGACAACCAGTTCTTATGGACTTTAGCCGTACCCTTATCCTACTCCTCCTCTGGTGATTTAGATGTTAACCCAGCCCCCAGCACCACTCCCATTCTCCAGGCACTCTCATTTGTTGACTTTTGTAACCATAAAAGCCTTGGTTTCATGCATGTTAACATTAGAAGCCTCCTCCCTAAGTTTGTTTTATTCACTGCTTTTGCACACTCCGCCAACCCGGATGTCCTAGCCGTGTCTGAATCCTGGCTTAGGAAGGCCACCAAAAATCCAGAAATTTCTATCCCCAGCTACAACATTTCCCGACAAGATAGAACTGCCAAAGGGGGCGGAGTTAGCCTGCAGAGGTTTGTCATACTATCCAGGTCTGTGCCCAAACAATTCAAGCTTCTACTTTTAAAAATCCACCTTTCCAGAAACAAGTCTCTCATCGTTGCCGCTTGTTATAGACTCAGCCCTCAGCTGTGCCCTGGACACTATGTGAATTGATTGCCCCCCATCCATCTTCAGAGTTCGTACTGTTAGGTGACCTAAACTGGGATATGCTTAACACCCCGGCCGTCCTACAATCTAAGCTAGATGCCCTCAATCTCACACAAATTATCAAGGAACCTACCAGGTACAACCCTAAATCCGTAACCATGGGCACCCTCATAGATATCATCCTGACCAACTTGCCCTCTAAATACACCTCTGCTGTCTTCAACCAGGATCTCAGCGATCACTGCCTCATTGCCTGCGTCCGTAGTGGGTCCGCGGTCAAACGACCACCCCTCATCACTGTCAAACGCTCCCTAAAACACTTCATCAAGCAGGCCTTTCTAATCGACCTGGCCCGGGTATCCTGGAAGGATATTGACCTCATCCCGTCAGTAGAGGATGCATGGTTTCTCTTTAAAAGTGCTTTCCTCACCATCTTAAATAAGCATGCCCCATTCAAAAATGTAGAACTAAGAACAGATATAGCCCTTGGTTCACCCCAGACTTGACTGCCCTTGACCAGCACAAAAACATCCTGTGGCGTTCTGCATTAGCTTCGAATAGCCCCCGCGATATGCAACTTTTCAGGGAAGTCAGGAACCAATACACACAGTCAGTTAGGAAAGCTAAGGCTAACATTTTGAAACAGAAATTTGCATCCTGTAGCACTAATTCCAAAAAGTTTTGGGACACTGTAAAGTTCATGGAGAATAAGAGCACCTCCTCCCAGCTGCCCATTGCACTGAGGCTAGGAAACACTGTCACCACCGATAAATCTATGATAATCGACAATTTCAATAAGCATTTCTTTATGGCTGGCCATGCTTTCCACCTGGCTACCCCTACCCCGGCCAACAGCTCTGCACCCCCTGCAGCAACTTGCCCAAGCCACCCCCGCTTCTCCTTCACCCAAATACAGACAGCTGATGTTCTGAAAGAGCTGCAAAATCTGGATCCCTACAAATCAGCTGGGCTAGACAATCTGGAACCTCTCTAAAATTATCTGCCAAAATTGTTGCAACCCCTATTACTAGCCTATTCAACCTCTCGTATCGTCTGAGATCCCCAAAGATTGGAAAATTGCTGCGGTCATCCCCCTCTTCAAAGGGGGAGAGACTCTAGACCCAAACTGCTACAGACCTATATCCATCCTGCCCTGCCTTTCTAAAGTCTTCAAAAGCCAAGTGAACAAACAGATCACCGACTATTTCGAATCCCACCGTACCTTCTCCGCTATACAATCTGGATTCCGAGCTGGTCACGGGTGCACCTCAGCCACGCTCAAGGTCCTAAACAATATCATAACCGCCATCGATAAAAGACAGTACTGTGCAGCCGTCTTCATCGACCTGGCCAAGGCTTTCAACTCTGTCAATCACTGTATTCTTATCGGCAGACTCAACAGCCTTGGTTTCTCAAATGACTGCCTTGCCTGGATCACCAACTACTTTTCAGATGGAGTTCAGTGTGTCAAATCGGAGGGCCTGTTGTCCGGACCTCTGGCAGTCTCTATGGGGGTGCCACAGGGTTCAATTCTCGGGCCGACTCTTTTCCCTGTATATATCAATGATGTCGCTCTTGCTGCTGGTGATTCTCTGATCCACTTCTACGCAGACGACACCTTTCTGTATACTTTTGGCCCTGTGATAGGACACTGTGTTAACAAACCTACAAACGAGCTTCAATGCCATACAACACTCCTTCCGTGGCCTCCAACTGCTTTTAAATGCTAGTAAAACAAAATGCATGCTCTTCAACCGATTGCTGACCGCACCCGCCCGCCTGACTAGCATCATTACTCTGGACGGTTCTGACTTAGAATATGTGGAAAACTACAAATACCTAGGTGTCTGGCTAGACTGTAAACTCTCCTTCTAGACTCACATTAAGCATCTCCAATCCAAAATTAAATCTAGAATCGGCTTCCTATTTCGCAACAAAGCCTCCTTCACTGATGCTGCCAAACATACCCTCGTAAAACTGACTATCCTACTGATCCTTGACTTCGGCGATGTCATTTACAAAATAGCCTCAACACTCTACTCAGCAAACTGGATGTAGTCTATCACAGTGCCATCCGTTTTGTCACCAAAGCCCCATATACTACCCACCACTGCGACCTGTATGCTCTCGTTGGCTGGCCCTCGCTACATATTTGTCGCCAAACCCACTGGCTCCATGTCATCTATAAGTCTTTGCTAGGTAAATCACCGCCTTATCTCAGCTCACCGGTCACCATAGCAACACCCACCCACAGCAGGCTCTCCAGCAGCTATATTTCACTGGTTATCCCCAAAGCCAACACTTCCTTTGGCCGCCTTTCCTTACAGTTCTCTGCTGCCAATGACTGAAACGAATTGCAAAAATCTCTTAAATCTCCCCCTCTAGCTTTAAGCATCAGCTGTCAGAGCAGCTTACTGATCACTGTACCTGTACACAGCCAATCTGTAAATGGCACACCCAACTACCTCATCCCCATATTGGTATTTATCTTCTTGGTCTTTTGCACCCCAGTATCTCTACTTGCACATCATCATCTGCACATCTATCACTCCAGTGTTAATTCTAAATTGTAATTATTTCGCCTCTATGGCCTATTTATTGCCTTACCCTCCCTCCCTACTCTTCTACATTTGCACACACTGTATACAGATTTTTTCTATTGTGTTATTGACTTTACGTTTGTTTATGTGTAACTCTGTTGTTGTTTGTGTCACACTGCTTTGCTTTATCTTGGCCAGGTCGCAGTTGTAAATGGGAACTTGTTCTCAACAGGCCTACCTGGTTAAATAAAGGTGAAATAAATAAATAAAAGAGACTGACGAGAGAGACCTACCTACCTACCTACCTAGACACAGAGAGAGCGTTTTGAGTTTTTATAAAACCTTTATTTTAAACTAAGGTATTAACACAAATATTGGCACACTACCTTATCAGAAATTACACAACAATTGTGTCCTTCTTAAATAAACATAAAAAGCTAATACATTTAATAAAAAATGATTTATATTAAACTTATTACGTCAACAATTTTTTTTTCCCCTCCACAAAACATTCCACTCCTTCATAAATCCACTTTAATCCTCAATCAATGGGAGGTCTTTTACAGCTGAGAAGAACTCAACATACACTTTTATTCTCGCTTTTACTAATCCTTTAAAAAACATATCTTACATCCTTACTATTTCCCTTGTCTATCTTATTTTTGCTACTCAGAAAAATAGACATTTTAGCTTGACCCAAAATAAAATGTAACTTGACATTTTATTTTCTGTTTTTTACTATATTGAAACCCCAAAATAAGGTGTTATTGAAAATCTCCCCTACAGCTGTCAACAAAGACTGTAGTATTTCAAAGAGAGGCTTTATATTCTCACACTCCATAAAACAGTGAAAAATTGTTTCTCTTGTATTACGAAAAGGACATCCATCTCCAACATCTGAATTAATGACATACAAAAGCATTAACTGCAATGATGCCATGCAACACCCTCCATTGCATCACCAGTACCCTTTTGTAACAGTGGCTTGTACATTGCTTTCCATGCTGGCTTTACCTTGTCATCAAGGCCCAGTTTTTTACCCTCCAAGGAGTGTCTATTCTATTTTTCAATGTATCTTTATTTAAAACCTTGATGTAACTCCTTCCCATTCACCTAATCCAAACCCACCTCTTCCAACCCTCTCAAATCCAGTACTAAAGCCTTTCTGTCTGACTCTGGGATATTGGGTGTAATCCCTAGTCTGGGAAATGGGGCGTCTTCATTTTGTGCCTTTTTGTAGTAACTCTTGATGATAATCCACTATTCTGCTGACAGAGCCTTCCTGCAACTTTCCAGCAGTTGTCCGACAATCATTCCCGACCTCACCCCCAAATGTTCAGCCACCCGTCCTCCGTCCATTAATGTGGGCCCAGCCATGTCCATTAACTTCCTTAGGGTGACGATTTTGCCCTTCACCAGCATCTTGGAGAAATGTGGAACAGCTTCAGTTGTACAATCCAGTCTTGCCCCAATACACCAGAGGTTCCTCCAACAGCCAATGCACTGATTCAGCCTTAGTGTGTCTGGACACCTTCATTATACTCCAAACCCTAAGAAGGCCTCTGTAAAACGGAGGTACTCCATCCCTAGAAATCTGGCTACTGTTAACCAAAAATAAAGCCTTCTTTAAATCTAATCCCCCTACCTTCTGTAATACCAGACCTGCCACCCCTCTCCACACCACATTTATCAGTCCATAAAGCAACCTTTGAATAAACTGAAACCGGAAAGCAGCATCCCTACTAGCAAGATGTAAAAGACCTTGACCCCCCTCTTTTGACAAATACAAAACACTTTGTGGAACCCAATGATTTTTATCCCCCCAAAAATCTACAATAATTGCCTGTATCTTGGCCAGAAGGCCAGACGGTGGCTCTAAACATGACAACCGATGCCACAGTGCAGAGGCAACCACATTGTTAACAATAATAGTGTGCATTCCCGACCTATATGACATATGAGATAGCAACCAACGCCATCTACTCATCCTCCCTTCCACCATTTCAGCCACCCCATTCCAAATTTTTTCCCCATTGTCCTCTCTTCCCCTAGGTACACTCCTAGATACTTGAAACCTCCCTTACACCATTCCAACCCCCCTGGCAAAGCCATGATCCTTCCAGACCATTCCCAATCTGTAAAGCATACCTTTTTCCCCCAATTTACCTTTGCAGAGGATATTCCCTTAAACCGATCAACTATGAGACTCAAACCATCCACCTCCACTTGATTTTTCACCAAAATAACTACATCAGCATATGCTGAGAGACGAATAGGAGGAATATCCTCTAAAAGGTACACCCCTTCAATGCGACTTCTAATGCTATTTAGTAGTGGCTCTATAGCGATGGCATTCCGGACAACGAACAACCCTGCCTAATTCCTCTACACACTTTAAAAGGAGCACTCAAGCACTCAATTAACTTTCAATACACTTTCAATGTCACCATATACCACCCTGATCATGGCAATAAAACCATAGCTGAAACCAAAAGCCTCAAAAGTGGCCCCATAGGAATTGATGTTCAACTCGGTCAAATGCCCTTTCCTGAACAATTGAAATTAGACCAGCATCCAACCCAATAGCCCTAGAGACTTCTCACCAATGCCCCCTGTGCTCCAATGCCCCCCTGTGCTCTCACAAACTTCTCACCAATGCCCCCTGTGCTCTGATACCCAGCAGGTCTGCCAATGCGGCTTTTTTCCTCTTGAGTGCCTGAATATGGCCTCGATCTCCTGTGGTCTCAACTAACGTCAGGAGTTCCACTATTTCAGACTCTAGGGCGTTCATTGATCTGGTGATATATCTGGTTATATTCATGGTGTATTGTTACAGAATTGTTGAATCTGGATGTTCCCTATATCCCACCACTGTTGAAGAGATACAAAACTGTCCTTTCAGACCTCCACCTCTCCCAGAAAAAACTAAAACATTTCCTGAAGTGAGCATCACTCAATATATTAAAATGCCAGTATGCGCTTTTGGGTTTTACAGCATTAATGTACATCACCTCTGTTACTATACAAAGATCAGAAAATCTCACTGGGGTAATCACACTTACAGACTTGAGATTGATGCTCAAAACCTATCTAACTTGCCAAGAGAGATTGTGTTCTCTCTCACATTAGCCCATGTGTACTGTCTCGTGCCTCCATTTTGACTCCGGCAAATATCACATAGTTCATGTGTTACAATAATGTGTTTTTAAAAAGTCCTTGAGGCTGTATGAGGTTCTTTGTGATTTCTATCTAAGTCACTGACTGTACAGTTAAAATACCCAGCAAGAAATAAATAATCCTCAGTATTACATTTCTCAATGGTATTTGATGTTTCTAAAAAACATACACTGTCAACTGCCACTACTGGGGCATATACATTTATTAAACACATAGTGATATCTCGCTCTAACTTTTAATAACCTCCCCTCATCCTCCTCTTCAACCTCATATGGCAAAGGCAAAAAACCTTTTGACAACAGGATGGCCACACCCCCACGTTGAGTTTTTATGACTACACACCACTGTCCCCTCCCACTCCTGTTGCCACATTTTCTATATTAGTATAAGTTTCTTGTAAAAAACTTATGTCACGTCCCTTTCTCTTTATTAACACATACACTACGGCTCTTTTTCTTGTCTCTTGCCCCATTTATGTTTAAAGAAGAAATATTAAAACTGCTCATGGCTGAAAATAGAATGAGAAACAGAACACATCTCTTTACAGAATTAAGGCTGCGACTGAACTCTTTCATTTCCTTTAGAATAGCAATTTCTGGGCTTGTCAAACCTACACCTGTTATTTTTGACATCAGAAACTTTGCTGATTCAATAAACAATTCATTTTAAGGGGGAAAACATGTATTACATTATAATCCTGCATATATTTCTTCCCTTTTGTCAAATTCAAAAATGTACGTACCTTTTCAATCCCATACCTCCCTTCCACCCCATTTTCTCTCGCTATTTTTTTGCATCAGATGCCTCACTCGCTATCATCCCCAGAAGAAACCTGCATCTCAACAACCTGTTTATCCTCAACTGATTTACCATCTCTACCTTCCTCTTAGAATTAGAACCTTCACCACCCCTTAAATTCTTCCTCTTACTCCTCGGTACTTTGAAAACAGTCGTTTCATTTTCCATTGTTTCACTCTCCTCTTGAACTCCCCCCTGCGACCTCAATTGCAGTCTCACCTACTGCCCCCCCCTTTTCCCTGCTTTACCACAACTACCCCCGTAGCCACATTGCGCTCCTTTCCTATTTCTCCCACCACATCTGCCCTCCTTCTCTCTTCTTAGTAGTGCTAGAGCTGCTACTGGGCTCTGCGCACTCGTTCTCTGGACAATTACGCACCAAATACCCCTCTCTTCCACACCCAAAGCATTTCATTGATTCAGTAGAAGCGTAGAACACATAATCAAACCCATCAATCTTGAAACTGAACGCTAAATTCAGTTCGTCAGTATCCTTCTTTAAAATCATGTGCACTTGTCTCCTATGAGATACGACATGTTTCAGCAAAGGCGATTTGCATCCAAAAATAACCTTTTTTATTGGAGAAACAAGTTGTCCATGAGGAGAACTCTCGCTCCAACACTTCATCTCTAACAAAAAGGAGCATGTTAGAAAGTATAACTTTCTTCGCCGGATTCATACTACCGATGTCTGTGTCTCCCGTAACACAACACCACTCTCAGCTATCGTATTCACCATTTCAATGGAATCTAAGAATATTACTACAGCGCTATTTATCCTTGAGGCTGATTGTATGCTATTATACCCAATGATAGCGCCCACTGCTAAATTACATTCTATCCCCAAACAACCTGTCGCAGCGGGAATCTTCACCCCATGCCGCCGACTAAGTTTTTCCAAACTCTACACCTCTACGTGTGACCATACCACCCCTATATATATATATATATGAGAGAGAGAAAATGAACCAGTGAGAGAGAGATGCACACAGACCAGACAGTGACTTGCTGGATTCATAAGACAACACTCCAGTGTTCAGTCTCACTGCCATTCAGATAGCAGCAGCAGGTGTCAGTATGATACTATGCCAAAAGCTCGTCAAATGTTGCCTGAAAAATGTAATGAATATCACACATTTCTCTTGACAGTTTACAAAAGACCATTTAGCCTACTTGTAAAATGTCGCAACTAGCCATGCAATCAACATAACCACACTATAACGCCATAGCATGAACTCAGTCACAGCATGAGGTTTGCATGGTAGTGGCGTGTAACCAACCTACATTATCTTTCACTCACGTTTTCTTTCAAATTATCTCTCTTTCTCTCTCTCTGACCTCACAGACCTCATAGTGGCGACCAACGGAGAGCCTGTTACCTCAAAGGACATCAAGTCTTGCATCCACCAGATCCAGGAGCTGATAGTTGTGAGGTTGAACCAGGCGGTGGCCAACAAGCTGATCAGCTCTGTGGACTACCTGAGGGAGAGCTTTGTAGGAACCCTGGAGCGCTGTCTAAACAGCCTGGAGAAGTCCAACATGGAGTCATCTGTCCACAATGTCACCTCCAACCACCTCAAACAGGTGTGTGATTGTACAGTATACTCTTCCATAATTTAGATACTGTATGTCAGCCATGTCAAATGAAGCTTGTTTTGTTCAGAAGTGTCTTTTCTATTTCTCTGTACTACATTATGTTGACCATATCATTGATAAGATGTCCAAATACCATCAGATGTTTGAGATTAATTCACTAGGCTGATTCCTCAAAAGACAATGAAAACGACAGTATAAAAGACAATTACCTTTTTTCCTACAAGACAGTTGGTCTAAGTTAAATGATAACATCTTGTTCTGTTCTCTCCATCCCACTTCCTGTCCTGGTCAGATCCTTAACGCTGCCTATCACGTGGAGGTGACCTTCCATTCAGGATCATCTGTTACGAGACTCGTCTGGGAGCAGATCAAACAGGTAACCATTCCCAGTCAAGCCTCAGGAATCTACTTCAATTGTAGGGCTTTGCAATAACAACACATTGATTTGAACCTTGATTTATTTCTTGTGTATTCTCTCTCTCTGTCTTGTGTAGATCATTCAAAGGATAACGTTTGTGAACCCTCCTGGCATCACTCCAGAGTGGAAGAGGAAGGTGGCCCAGGATGCCATAGAGAGCTTGAGTGCTGCCAAGCTGGCTAAGAGTATCTGTTCCCAGTTCAGAACACGCCTCAACAGCTCCCACGATGCCTTTGCTGCCTCCCTGCGACAGGTACACCGCACTCCAAACCCGGCTTCAGCTAATCTTTTTTATCAAACAAGAAACTTTTTTATTCACCTTCACACTCTCCAGTAAGGTGCCCTCTTTTATATTGCACTCTTCATCCAATCAGGTTTGGTCTTGGCTACTTTTTTCTTTCCCAGTGGGAAAAACTGTTTGAAATGACATTATAATGACCTTCTTTCAACCAGTCTCTGTTTGTAATAATGATATACAGTCCCAGTCTCTGTTTGTAATAATGATATACAGTACCAGTCTCTGTTTGTAATAATGATATACAGTACCAGTCTCTGTTTGTAATAATGATATACAGTACCAGTCTCTGTTTGTAATAATGATATACAGTCCCAGTCTCTGTTTGTAATAATGATATACAGTCCCAGTCTCTGTTTGTAATAATGATATACAGTCCCAGTCTCTGTTTGTAATAATGATATACAGTACCAGTCAAAAGTTTGGACACCCACTCATTCCAGGGTTTTTCTATTTTTACTATTTTTTATATTGTAGAATAATAGTGAAGACATCAAAACTATGAATCATGTAGTAACCAAAAAAGTGTTAAACAAATCTAAATATATTTGATATATAACCACCCTTTGCCTTGATGACAGCTTTGCATTCTCTTAACTAGATTCATTAGGTAGTCACCTGGAATGCATTTCATTTAACAGGTGTGCCTTGTTTAATGTACATTTGTGGAATTTCTTTCCTTAATGCGTTTGCACCAGTCAGTTGTGTTGTGACAAGGTAATTGTGGTATACAGAAGATAGCCCTATTTGGTAAAAGACCAAGTCCATATTATGGTAAGAAAAGCTCAAATAAGCAAATAGATACGACAGACATGAAGACACTTTAAGACATAAAGGTCAGTCAATCCGGAACATTTCAAGAACTTTGAAAGTTTCTTCAAGTGCAGTCACAAAAACCAGCAAGCGCTATGATGAAACTGGCTCTCATGAGGACAGCCACAGGAATGGAAGACCCAGAGTTACCTCTGCTGCAGAGGATAAGTTCATTAGAGTTAACTGCACCTCAGATTGCAGTCCAAATAAATGCGTCACAGAGTTCAAGTAACAGACACATCTCAACTTCGACTGTTCAGAGGAGACTGCGTGAATCAGGCCTTAATGGTTGAATTTCTGCAAAGAAACCACTACTAAAGCACACCAATAAGAAGAAGACTTGCTTGGGCCAAGAAACACAAGCAATGGACATTAGACCGGTGGAAATCTGTCCTTTGGTCTGATGAGTCCAAATTTGAGATTTTTGGTTCCAACCGCCGTGTCTTTGTGAGACGTAGAGTAGGTGAACGGATGATCTCCGCTTGTGTGGTTCCCACCGTGAAGCATGGAGGAGGAGGTGTGGGGGTGCTTTGCTGGTGACACTGTTGGTGATTTATTTAGAATTCAAGGCACACTTAACCAGCATGGCTACCACAGCATTCTGCAGCGATACACCATCCCATCTGTGCTTAGTGGGACTATCATTTGTTTTTCAACAGGACAATGACCCAACACACCTCCAGGCTGTGTAAGTGCTATTTGACCAAGAAGGAGAGTGATGGAGTGCTGCATCAGATGACCAGGCCTCCACAATCACCTGACCTCCACCCAATTGAGATGGTTTGGGATGAGTTGGATCGCGGAGTGAAATAAAAGCAGCCAGCAAGTGCTCAGCATATGTGGGAACTCCTTCAAGACTGTTTGAAAAGCATTCCAGGTGATTACCTCATGAAGCTGGTTGAGAGAATGCCAAGAGTATGCAAAGCTGTCAAGGCAAAGGGTGGCTACTTTGAAGAATCTAAAATATATTTTGATTTGTTTGAGTTTTTTGGTTACTACATGATTCCATGTGTTATTTCATAGTTTTGATGTCTTCACTATTAATTCTACAATTTAGAAAATAGTCAAATAAAGAAAAACCCTTGGATGATTAGGTTTGTCCACACTTTTGATTGGTACTGTAATTTCAACCAGTTTTGCCAGGTTCTCTCTTCCGGTAGCTCTTGGGACTTAAAAACCTGGCAATGTCTCACTTTTATTTTTTCATTTCACTTATATTTAACCAGGTAGGCCAGTTGAGAACAAGTTCTCATTTATAACTGCGACCTGGCAAAGATAAAGCAAAGCAGTGCAACAACAACAACACAGAGTTACACATGGGATAAACAAACGTAAACACAATATAAAAATCTGTATACAGTGTGTGCAAATGAACTTCAGCAACTCTCCAGTTACAGATTTTGTGTTGTAAACAAGTCAGATTTTCTGCTTGACCTTCTTTGACCTTTGATCTCAATGGTCAAATGTATGTGATGGTTCTTCCCACATGACTGACAATGTGATTCCCATCATTGATAAAGACCCTCGTTAACTTCTCTAGGATATGTGGGACGCTAACGTCCCACTTGGCCAAAATCCAGAAAAAATGTAGCGCACCAAATTCAAATATATTACTATAAAAATCAATCTTTCATGAAATCACACATGAAAGACACCAAATTAAAGCTACACGTGTTGTGAATCCAGCCAACATGTCTGATTTCAAAAAGTATTTACAGGGAAAGCACACCAAACAATTATGTTAGCTCAGTACATAGCCACAGAAAAACACAGCCATTTTCCCAGCAAAATATAGTAGTAACAAAAAGCAGAAATAGAGATAAAATTAATCAATAACCTTTGAACATCTTCATCAGATGACACTCATATGACATCATGTTACACAATACATTTATGTTTTGTTCGATAATGTGCATATTTATATCCACAAATCTCGGTTTACATTGGTGCCATGTTCAGAAATGCCTCAAATATCCGGAGTAATTACAGAGAGCCACGTCAAATAACAGAAATACTCATCATAAACTTTGATGAAAGATACATGTCACATATAATTAAAGATACACTTGTTCTTAATGCAACCGCTGTGTCAGATTTAAAAAAAATCTTTACGTAAAAAGCACACCATGCAATAATCTGAGACGGCGCTCAGATTTAACAACATTTCTCCGCCATGTTGGAGTCAACAGAAATACGAAATTACATCATAAATATTCCCTTTGATTATCTTCATCAGAATGCAGTGCCAGGAATCCTAGTTCCACAATAAATCGTTGTTTTGTTCGATAATGTCCATTACTTATGTCCAATTAGCTAATTTTGATAGCATGTGTAGTACACATGTCCAAACGCTCGCGCAGATGCAGGCAAACGTCAGACGAAAACTTCAAAAAGTTATATTACAAGTCAAATAGACTGGGCAAACTTAGTAGAGAATCAATCTTCAGGATGTTGTTATCATATATATCCAATAACGTTCCAACCGGAGCATTCTTTTCAGTCTCTATAAGTAATGGAACGCATGACGATATCATGAGGAAAGTGCGTGACCAAGAACTGGCACTCTGCCAGACCACTGACTCAAACACCTCCCATCCGGTCCCACAACACAGCATAAGCTTCATTCTACGTTCTACTGACTGTTGACATCTAGTGGAAGGCGTAGGAAGTGCAAACAGATCCATATATTACAGGGAATTGAATAGGCGATGACTTTAACATCGACCACTCTTAGAATTCTCACTTCCTGTTTGGATTTTTTCTCAGGTTTTTGCCTGCCATATGAGTTCTGTTATACTCACAGACATCATTCAAACCGTTTTAGAAACGTCAGAGTGTTTTCTATCCAATAGTAATAATAATATGCATATATTAGCATCTGGGACAGAGTAGGAGGCAGTTCACTATGGGCACACAATTCATCCAAAAGTGAAAATGCCTCCCCCTATATCAAAGAAGTTAAGTATCACAGTGGCTTCAACAAAACCCAGTTTGAACTAGGATGCCATATTACAGTTTAAAACACTATATGTGGAAAAGATGGATTATTTGGCCTGTGTTTGACATAATTATTTATGATTTATCTGATATCTAGTCCTAGATTATATTTCTGTTTGCAGTTTTGCACTCTTATGATGATCTTATGGGTTTACAAGTATCTGGAGTGTCGTTAACATTTGTTGTCTTCATTTCAACCAATGACGTATGTGTGTGTAGCTGGAGGAGGGCCACACGGGGCGGTTGGAGCGTACTGAGGACCTGTGGCTGCGTGTGAGGAAGGACCACGCCCCGCGGCTGGCCCGCCTGTCTCTGGAGAGCCGCTCCCTCCGAGATGTGCTACTGCATGGTGAGACACACACATACTAGCTGCTCTATCCACTGGGCTCTGAGCTCTGGCACCAACAGTAATCACTCTGCCTGGGTTCCATGCTCTCACATGCTAAAAAGGCCTAGAACCTATACCAGTCACAGTACAATAACACAAATCTGTATTTATGACTGACAATAAAATCAACAACTTTTTCATGAAGTTGACCGGTAGTTTACTTGGATGTCACTGGTGACGTCACTGTTGGTTGTATGAAAATGTATTGACATGTTTCTTCCTGGCAGGCAAGCCCAAACTTGGGCGAGAGCTGGGGCGGGGTCAGTATGGAGTGGTCTATCTGTGTGACAGCTGGGGGGGACGCTATCCCTGCGCTCTGAAGTCAGTTGTACCACCTGACGACAAGCACTGGAACGACCTGGCCCTGGAGTTTCACTACACCAGGTGAGCTGGTCCAGCTTGTGGATCTCAACCATTGCTGAATGTACTATCATTTCAATAAAGCATGCCTTTAAGCTGACACCTAAGGTAGTAAATAGGAAGTCAACTGAGTGAACTTGTTTTGCATTATCAAAATTGGTCCATACTCAAGTGAAAAATAATCATCCAATAATAATGGTGAGACTCATTTGTCATCAACAAAACTCTTCTTATCGGTGGTGACAGCTCTTTGTATAATGCATTTACTGGTAAAACCAACACCTTCTAGGATAACGAAACATATTCTGCTCCAGGACACATGTTTTTCTCTAGGAAAATGAAATGGCATCTGGTGCTGTGTTTAGTGTACATCTCAGCATGTTAATTTCGTATAACTGCAGCCTTTCACTGTGTAATTTCACGGATCATCTGCTATAAAAGCTTACTAATGCAGTTCATAGAGAAGTAACCACTCATGTCTGTGGACAGATGCTGGTGTTGGAACTGTGATGCTTATGCCCCCTTGTGACTGATATAATAATTTCATACACCATGCAGCTGTAAAGGAAAAGTGATGGTACTGTATTTGTGGGCCAGGCTCCACAAGGTGGCTTAGCCCCCTCAGTTGAAACTTGTGCACCCTCAGTTTTAGTTTTATGTCTCTATATAAAATAGCAAAAAAGTTACAATGATTGAGTGACAGGTTGGCGCAAAATTTGTATTTTTCCGCTGCACTGTATCAGCACAATGGACAGAGTGCCCAGCGGTGTGTGTGTGTGTGGGGGGGGGGGGGGGGGGGGGGTATGGAAAGCCACTGGGGTGGTTATGTACGGTTTCATTGGCTTTCCCTAAAAAGAGGGAAAACGCTTCTCATCTGTGGTAGGCTAAATGAATAACGTGACGCGCCTGTAATATTAGATTTTTATTTATAAAGGTGGGGCCAAGTTTACCATTGAAGCTGCCTCACTCAACTTTGCCTCACGCCCCACCACTACAGAGTTTAGTTAGCTTCTTAGCTAGCTGTTAAAGGTGTTAGTGTTATTAGCCTTAGCCTATTTAGCTAGCGCAAAACAGCTATTCTGCCACGGTGGATATCAGAAATTGTTCAGAGGAGAGCAATGAGCAGCAGCATTAAACCACAGAGGCTGCCGCCAAGCCCAGCAGCGATGATGCTGACGAGCTCCAGCTAGCTCTGTGTGCAGAACCTACCCACCTTCCACAAGCACCGCCAGAATAAAGGCTCAACAGCCCTCTCCACCTCCGACTGTTCCTGACAATCTTGGAACAGAGGAGCCAGCCCAGGTTAGCCTAGAATCCTACCGTAGCCACAGGCTTTCTGTCCAAAAACATTAATTTAATAGCAACTGGTTCATAGGAAGACAGTGGCTGGAATACTCGATTACTGCAGAATTCAATATAATTCCAATGCAAGAACCCAAATGACACCCCTGGGTAGAGCTACATATCGGTATGTATGGGGCGGCAGGTAGCCTAGTGGTTAGAGCGTTGGGCCAGTAACCGGAAGGTTGCTAGATCGAATCCCTGAGCTGACGAGGTAAAAATCTCGTTCTGCCACTGAACAAGGCACTGTTCCTAGGCCGTCATTGTAGTATTTGTTCTTAACTGACTTGCCTAGTTAAATAAAGGTTAAATAAATAAAAATGTTTCATCATGGAAATGGTTGTAAATGTATGTTTTGGAAAAGAGTTTATGATAGGCTGGCATTGCTTAATTGATTACGTGGGTCAAATATGATCAACAGAAGTGTATTGCGCTATATCACACCGTGTTGCTGTACTCATGGGCGCCATGACTTTTCAAGTGGGCCTATTTGTTTGGCAAGACCGCTGTGGATGGCTGCTTCTCACTGTAGTAGTTGTCGGTATTCTAAGCCTGCATGAATAACTAGGTTATTTTGCTATTTTGACAGCTGTGTGTATGGCTGCATTCACATAGGCTGTTTGTAGTAGGGGAATTACCGTATTTATCTTGTAGCCTATATTCATTACCAAAACGACCTCACTTTAGTGTGTAGGGCGCTGTCCATTGTGCTGATACAGTGCCGCGGAGATAGGTTGGAAATCTGTAGCCTGTCACTTCAAAAGCACTCAATCAATGGCCTCGGAGTCTCTGCATTTCAACTTTATCTTTATTCTGGTATAGCGTGATATATGCAGAATTCAATATAATATATATTCCAATGCAACCCTCGTCCCCGCCATTTCTACTAACACAGAGGGTAGGATGTATATAAAAATGTAGGACCTTCGTTTTCCTACCTTCTCTATTGTGTATGGGCGCAGGTCCCTCCCTAAACACGAGCGCCTGGTGGACCTGCACGGCTCGGTGATTGACCACACGTATGGCGGCGGCTCCAGCATTGCTGTGCTGCTCATCATGGAGAGGCTTCACAGAGATCTCTACACAGGCCTGAAGGTAATCCCATATCTATAATTTGCCCTAATATAGTTAATCTAGCACTTATGATGACATAAGTGATTGGCACACTGAGGTCTACCTCCCCATCTCCTCGCTCTCTATCAGGCTGGTTTATCACTAAAGGAGAGACTCCAGATTGCTCTGGACGTGGTGGAAGGCATTCGCTTCCTGCATGGTCAGGGGCTTCTGCACAGAGACATCAAACTAAAGAATGTGCTGGTGAGTGAGGGTTAAAGGTAATCTCAAATCATGCTAAATGTGTAACACTAGTGTTGATCACTACATTATCCATTCATCAAATTAGTTCTAATGTTGAGCTGATTTAGCTGTGGTCATCATGGCTCAGTGGAAATGCTCCAGCACCGCACACCAATGAATTCCTCATTATTTCCATCATTTTCCACCTGTGTTGCTTGCTTGGTTGTGTAAGAATAGCCCAGCCCTGCCTACACAGTATGATGGTTGGCTCATATGTCACTGTTCTGCTGTGTCCTCTGACTCAACTATGTGTGAAAATAAGGGGCAATGTTTAATGAGACATACTATGTTTGCATTTTCCTAAAATGGAGGTCACAGGCTACAACACATGGGCTGTATTTTTAGGACAGAGTTATGGAAAAATATTTAACTTCCCTCATGAATTGAATGTTCTGGGGCATTGGATGCTCTGAGTATTAACCTTTTTGGAATTTAGGTTTGAGTTGACAATTGGGGGGAAAAAATCACTTACTTTCTTTGTATAGAAGACTCAAGGGTATGCTTTTTTGACTGTGTATTCCCTGAGAAACCAATATTTATGGTCCTGAAGTTTCACGTCTTGCCAAAAGTGTTCCTCGTCTGTGCTGTTGTCTGTCCCTCCCTCAGTTGGACAAACAGAACCGGGCCAAGATCACAGACCTGGGCTTCTGTAAGCCAGAGGCCATGATGTCCGGCAGCATCGTAGGAACCCCCATCCACATGGCCCCCGAGCTCTTCACAGGTCAGCTATCCTGCTACTCGGTCACACTGCTGCATCATCTCTTATTCTAGACTCTTTGGTTAAACACCAAGTCTCACTTCTTTCTTCAGGAAAGTATGATAATTCTGTGGATGTCTATGCCTTTGGAATCCTGTTCTGGTACCTCTGCACTGGCTCCGTCAAACTCCCAGAGTCCTTTGAGAAATGCTCCAGCAAGGACCAGTTGTGGAATAATGTTAAAAAAGGTGATGTGCAAACCCACAGCTAAAATACTAATTCAAACTGACTGAATATGATCAAAACCAAATAGCTTGTTGTAACATTTTGTCTTTTATCCAGGATTGTCTATTTGTGGATGAGATGTGGTGTGGATGTGTGTCTGTTAGCTGAATTGGACTAGAGAGCTGCCCGGGCCTCATTTGTGCCCATGTTGTTTACAGGCGTGCGACCCGAACGGTTGGCCAACTTTGATGAGGAATGCTGGCAGCTGATGGAGGCCTGCTGGAATGGAGACCCTTCCCAGAGACCCCTGCTCGGCATCGTAGAGCCCAGCCTGCAAAGCATCATGGTACGGCTTTGCAATTGTGGCTCAGATCAGAAGAGCAGCAGCCTGGAGGACTCAATCTGAAACTCAGAGAGGACCACAGACTGTTGCAAAGGATTATGGTCCCCCAAAAATATTTTTTGTTGTATTTATGGAAAAAGGACAGTGTGTTTCTGGAAGGCCAATAATAAAGATTGTCAAAGACAGTTGTCCTCTTCCTTTACAGGAGTTATATATATATATATATATATTATTTAAGCTGACACGTGACAAACGTGTTTGTGCCGTGTGTATTTGTATAGTATACAAACTCTAGCAGACACTATGCTTCCGACTTAGCTGGCATGCTGATTGGTCATAGGATTGTTACTAGTTAAAACATTTGAAATATAGTTAAAAAAAATACTTTAAAAAACAGTTTTTATTTATATATATATATATATATACAAATATTAATTTTAGATTGTATTTAAACTGGTTATCAGAGTATTCATGCATCTATGAAATTCATTTCTTTTTTATATAAAATGATTGACAAATAATCAATTGTTTCCCTTCACTCTTAAATAGGGTTCTGTTTTCAGCATCTTCCCAGCACCAGTCCTCAAGCCTTAGAGGATACTGCTATTTCCCTGATAATAAATCAAATCTTTATCATTGATTAGATGCCAGCAGGGTAACGACCCCAGGCAAATTTTGACTGTCCACATTAATACAGAAGATGGAAATGATGCTATCTATATGCCTGTTGCACATGTGACAAAAACTAAAATGTGGGATGGAAACGTAATGACATGAATCAACACCTGGAAGAAATTTAGGATGGTAAGAATAATTTAATATTAAGATTCTGGAACTGAGGCA
Source organism: Salvelinus namaycush (assembly GCF_016432855.1). NCBI lineage: Eukaryota > Metazoa > Chordata > Actinopteri > Salmoniformes > Salmonidae > Salvelinus > Salvelinus namaycush. Next base: position 26,813,116 of record NC_052326.1, on the reverse strand, counting down.
TTCTGAGACGTGTCATAGCTGACAACAGCATTTTTCAAGTGCTTTTGAACAGCAACAAGACTATCCTGTCCATTGTGTACCAAGTAGGTAAGAAATGACCGCATTTGTTTAACCTATAATACGTAGTGTACATTATGAATAATTGTATTGGCATTGAATGTTTATTTTAAGTTACTGAAGACTTCTACACTATACTTATGTGATCCAGAGGTTTTGGGATGGAGACGGCTCACACTGCACAGCAGCCCACCTTGGAGTAAGTATAGTCCATAGAAATACAATGGTGTAGTCTCACCTAGTCCATGATATGGTCACTACAGTAGTGAATATAGTCTCATACAATTGGAATACCAAAGCATGAGGCAAATGCTTGCACTCTGGTCTCAGTGACTCACAGAGCGAGGAGGAGGAGGATGATGATGGCTTTGTTGGGGGGACCGGAGTGCAGTCAGACAAGCGACAGAGTGGCGCGGCGTCAGAGGGTGTGGATGAAGAGGATGACGATGAAGAGGTAACTTTGGTAGAAAGGACATCGTAATGTTTGGTCCAATCCAGACAACTGTACATTTGATATCAGGGATGTCATCACATACAGTTTAGGTATGTGTCCCTCTTTCATTAGGCAGGACCTGCAGCCCAACCCAAGGAGAAGGGTAGTGAGTGTTATCACCAGTAACATTTCTCCCCCTCTATTCTGAAGTACACTGATAAAGCACCAATGATGTTAGTAACCATTGTTGTGCGCCACAGAGGAGGATTCCTTTGCCCGGATGCTTTCTATCTGGGGCACCACCAAGTATATCAGCAAGTGGAAGATGGCCCATCGGAGAGGCTACCACATCAACTGCCTGACCGATGACCCCGAACGCAAGGCCATGATCATGCAGCATGAGCTGGACTGCAAAACCAGTGTAAGAGACCCCAACCTTATTCACCTCAGCTCAATGGTAGAAAGGATAATGCTGGTCGTGAGAGTTGCTGATGACATTAATTGTGCATATCTTAGATGTCCATGACCCTGAATCATGCAACTCTCTTCTTCAGATTCCCCTCCCTATGGTGTGTATGATTGAGAAGGAGACCCTGCAGATTCTACAAAATATTGAGAATGGTAATCCCTGGTCAAAGTGTCCCTACACTTCAATTTATCTGAGCATATAAACTCAAGAAAGTCCTCTCCATCTCCGTACTTTCTCTGTGTTACTGTAGACTACAAGTACAAGTTGGGCGCCAGCCACCATCTGACGAAAGAGCTCCATGAGCGTATTGAGAGCCTGAAGTGCCAGGTATCCTCCAAGGTTAGGCACAGTGAGCCGGCCCCAGAGGGAGGAGTGCTGGCGACCCTGGTGGGGTGGGGCAGGGCGCTGTCTGCTATGCTGGGTTGGCGCAGTGGAGCCTCAGCTACTAAAGACGAGAATGCTCGACCCTGCAAGGAGTGTCCCCTTGAAACAGACCACACAAAAGAATAAAGACTTGAATAGAAATTACTAATCTGTGATTCTTCTTGAAGTTACAAGCATTTTGCTACACCGGCAATAACACGTATATGTGACCAATACATTTTTATTTGATTTTGTAGTTGTGTTTTGGTAGCAATTCAGCACATTTGGCACCAGAGGGCTGTAATGACTGGACCGTAGTAAAGCTCAGCATTCTACTACAAACTGCTTGGCCTACATGTTGTGTTGAGATATGGAGGCCATTTCCCCTGAAGGAATACAAAACAATACCACTGTATTAAAAGCATGTCTGTTTTACTCATTGCATTTTGGAGAATTCCTTTAGAAAGCCATTTATCTTAGAAAAATACAAGTCATATCTAGTCTACCCGGTATCACTAAAGCTTTGACATCAGTAACCTACTACAGGTCTTGGTTTTAAGCAGTTGATTGCTTGGAGCTCCAATTATGAACTGTTCGTACCAACCAGATAAGGACAATTGTGTTATGCTACTCTCATACCTGTTTGAATATCTAGAGCTCAACAAAGTGATTAATTAGGATCCCGATAATGTGGTAATGAATAGGCTGCAATATGAAAATGAGAGGTTGAACTCTTTTGTAGGCCAGATATTCAATAACCTTCAGCAAATGTTTTAGTAAGCTTCACCTTGTATTTACCTTGATATCATAGTGTTGTTGTAAAAAAAAAAAAAAAAGGCAAACATTTTCAAGAAACAATTGGCAAACCTTGACACATATATTGTTGAGGTACTGTATCATGGAGAATGCTCTCAGATGTCTGTTCATTTCATTTTAGGGAGCACCAGTGCAAACAGACAATCCTCTCAGGAACTGTAGTGTTATTAAATCTTCCAATAAAACATGATTCCGATGAAGGCTGTGTGTTGGTGCTTGTAGAGTAATGTTAAGACCTTTTAAGGCAGATAAAAACATCTACAGTTTACACATCAATACATTGCCTGGACTGCTTTTCAATAGTTGGAATGTAGTGGTGTATTTGAGCACTGACTGAGGTGTGTCCAGTTTATGCAGTATGATTCAATATGTTGCATGAAGTATTAGTGTATGTCATTGTACAGTAAAATTGGAATACATTTCAAAGAGTATTACAGCACAAGTTTGTAAGTATTTTACAAAACAATGGGTCCTTCATATCTAATCTATAAAATACAAAGTAATTTAGTCACTGATTCAAATGAAGGCAAATATCCCTTGGACAAAAACGGGAGCATCTTCAGTGTCCATACAAAAATTTGCTCCCAACAATTTACAAAAGTCCAGATGTATCAAAAGTCCTTGTTATACAAATTCTTGACACGCACACTCTTTTCCTCCAATGATGATGTAATAAAACAAAGGCGAAGTGGTGGAGAAAGGCAGGCGTTCTCCCTCTATGTGGATGACAGCTGGCCGGTCACTGTTGCCTTGATTAAACATCCTTCAATAGTGAGAGAAACTGTTTACAGAGCGCGTCCAATACGGAGCATGGTAATACCGAGTGACCCCATGGCCTCTCACTGTCAACAACTCAGTTATCCAACCACACTTCCAACAGGAGTCCCTTTCCTCCAGTGCCTGACCTCAGCTGGGTGGAGCTGTTCATCTCGCTGTCCCTCTCTCCTGTTCAGTCTGGGGACATGTTGGACTGACTGCTCAGGCTGGCAGCTTCCTGAGACTGGAGTGGAGAAGAGTCCTCTCTACACTGCAGCAAAACTCAAACTGGCCTCAGCCCTCAGTAGAACAATTAAATCCTCAAACAAAACAACTGTACAGGCGACCCTTTCTGAAATTACAAATTAGATAAGAAATTTCCCTGAAAGTTTAAAATCTGACAGCTAAATGACACAGCCAAAGGAGGACTTCATTGTTCCGTATCTCCGGAGTTTGAAACATAAAAACAGCCACAACATAAAACGAAACATCTGCTCCAGTTGACTACCAGCACATCTGGTCAGGCAGTGTAAATTATTAAAAAAGTGCATCGCTTCAAGTATGTAAACAAACAATGATATATATTTTTTTAAAGAGGGAGACTCATTCCATCAGTGCTCTCAAGCCTGGGCCAGTGCAGAGACTCCTGAGGTGTGTCTCTCTCTCTCTCTCTCGTGCTCGCTCGCACACACACGCACCCTCTTAAAAAATGAGGGGGAAGAGAGAGGGTACTCCATGGATCTCCAGGTGAGGACAGTCCAACGCTCTGTGTCTCCTCACACATCAGCTCCTGTCACTCAGAGAAAAGTGGGCGTGGCGATGAGGGGCTGGGCTCTATGACCTGCAAAGACACACCCCTCCGTCAGCCTGCTCATATGTGTTACGGCAGCTGCTGGGAAAACAGGGTGATGGGAGGGGGTGGTGTCGGTGACAAACACAACACAACACAGGGAAAATAGAAGGAACAGGAAAAAAAATGAATGAGAATTATTCACACACACATGCGATTCTTATTTTGGTTGTAAGGGGTGAAGGATGGCTGTAAGGGCTGAATGATCCATCGACATGAAGACAGTGATCCTGATTTCAAATGAGGATCAAGTGCTTCACTGAATAAAATGAAAGAATAAGAATCTATGGTTTTTGGAGAGAGAGAGAGAGAGAGGACAGAGAAGGGTGGTTAGTAAGCTACAAGACTCAGAATTGTAGACACTCTTCATAATAAAAGGATATTGCCTAACTATTTTTTTGACCTATAAATTAATAATATGTACCTATTGATTCTTGAAGAATAGAACTTAGAAATGCCTCAGGAGCTTAGTGCAACCATCAGACCCCAACATATCAGCTTGTTCCATTCCAATGTTTGTAAACAAAGTAAATGTTTACAAACACTATATAGCATTAAAACATAGTTAAAACTATACTTTTGATACCATGGATGGTCAGTCCTTGCATCCATAGCTCTATCTATGAATTTACATTTCTCTAGCCCCATCCCTCAGCTTTGTAACGAAATAGGCGCTGGGAGTACGCTTTGTTATTGTTTCAACTGCTGATTCCCGCTTTAAAGCCACTTGTATCTAGCAGTTTGTATAATGGTAGCAATCAAAGCTAAAAAAAACTTGTTGAAATCAGCTTTTACCAAGTCCCTCTGTTTATGGAACTAACAGTATTTTGAAAATGCAGTATTTTGTTCCCAATAGAATAAAATCACCTGATCATGGAAGTAGTTTGACATCTTTGGTGTCTGAGCTCATTGATGAGAATGTGATGGTGCTGTATGTGTTGGACTATTGACAAGCCAGCATGCTAACATCATCAGTACATAGAGGAGGACAGAGGGCTACACACAATGGTGATGGGGGGGGGGGGGGGGGGGGGGTACTCAAGACAGCAGCAAGATACATTCAACCTGGCAGACTGATCAACAGAAAATGTAACATACTGTATCCAGCAACATATAAAACAACATTTAAATACATAAGTACTGAGAAATCTCTTAACTTCCATCTAAAGCTGTTGCTTTGATTCTATGACATTGTGTTGTACTGTACGTGTTGCTGTGTTTGTGATCTGCTCTGGGTTGAGTTCAGACAGAGCGGTGTATTCTGCGTATTATGCTTGGACCTGGTTTGTGTTTGGTGCTCTGTGTTGGATGACACTCACTCTGATCCTGACGAGTCACCGTCCACTGTTCCCGCATTGATGCTCATGCCGACACCATTCAGCTGATCTTGTAGGCTGGGCTTGGCCCGGCCCCCTCGGCTCTCACTGGAGGAGGAGCCCTGAGAGGAGGCGTGGCCCGGAGCGTTCTTTGACAGCTCGTTATGGATGCGGTTGATACCATTTCTCTCCGCGATGGGGGAGAGCTGCTTCTTCTTCAGGATTCCTGAATTTGAAGACACATCTTCTCAAACAATTCCTAAGTTCTGGAAAGCCCACCCCTACAGAGATATACAGTTGAACTAACAACATGTGGAGGAATGTTGCAGCAGTGTGGATGTTTAGGTTTGTTGCTGACCTTTCTGTGGGTGTGCATTGAGGTTGGGCAGACTGGGAAGTAGCAGCATCAAGTTATCCTTCCCATAGCTACCTGCCTTGTCCCCTGGCCTTTCGCTTGGCATGCCTCGGGTGTCCCGAGTCTGGCCCAACTCAGTGTTGGCCAGAGACTCTGTCTTCAGCCTGTCTGCTCCCCCGAGGCCCTCACTGTTGCTGGCTGTCGTCATATACTCCACTGGCCAGTACAGCTTACTCAGGTTGTTATCTGGGGAACAACCAGACACAATTTTAAGACTACATCTTAAATGCTTGATGCATTAAGTGATGGTGTAAGCTGTGGTCAAATTCATAACATTCATGTTTTGCTCAGAAGTGGATTTATTTACACCTGGACAATTGTATACAGTGTAGGTGTAGTCTATTGAAGGTCTATGTGTGCTGTTTGGGTGTGGTGAACTGTTAAAACAGAAGTGTTGGAGCAGTATTATCAAGAAGGTCTGAGGTCACAGTGGATGGGGCTGTGGTGACAAACTGGGCGCGTTCCTCTGCCAAAGCGTTGCTGACGCATGCCAAATCTTACAACGCCTAGATAGGTATTTTACATATCAGCTAACCACATCATACATTATAGCAATCTGGTGCCCAACAGCAACCATTGGTTGATGCATGCAACGTCTGAGCAGGGGAACACAACCACCATGTTGGTGTAGTCTACTGAGAGTGAGGTATTAAAGGTATGAGGCCGTATAGAGTGTGGATGACTGGGTTGATTATAGGTCTGAGGTCATACCGTGAAGGTGTGGTCTCTTGGACACATTGGAGGCCATGCTTTCCCAGCATTCCTCTGGTGGGTAGGGCTCCTCCTCCTCGCTGTCAGAGGAGTGTGTGGAGGCGTATGAGCCGCTCTGGTCGTCCTCCACAGACAGGTCACTGTCCGAGTCAGAGTTGGGATCTGTTGTTGCACACACACGTTAAGATGATGACCAATGAGAATTGCACAGATATATATTTTGTATACATATATTAACCATATGAAATAACCCTCTGAATGCCTCTCTGATAAAGGCAGTCACAGTGATCCTAATGACATTAGAATGGGAGACCTACTATCTAAATGCTCTTTAGTTTCATGGAAGAGTGAGCCGTGTTCATTCAGAGCGATGTGTGCCTGGCTGTTATTCAGGCCACCATCATCCCTGAAAAACACAACAGGACTTGTAACAGGACATAAACGTACAAACACAAAGCCCTCATCTCCTCAATCAAAGTTACTATGTGGATCTGAAAGGGCTGTTCTACTTGTATTACTGTACATAATAGACCATCATAAAATATACATTTTCAATTCATTTGTAAAGTACACTTTTTTCTAATACACAATGATGCAGGAGGCCCTGAACAGCGTGTGTCCATGGGGTCTGTTATGTCCCTCTGGGCTTGCCGTACCTAAGGACAAAAGGGACGTAGCTCTGCTGGCTCTTGCCGCTCTGCAGGGTGCCGTTCAGAGACACACTGGAGTCTCCAAACGGCAGGTGGTACAGTCTGCCATCCATGTAGCTGGTGTTACAGTTATATGACTGGAGGAGGAGGAGAGGGACAGGTATAAGTTAATAGGCAGTAAGTCATCACACCAAATTCTGTTTTATTTGTTTGATGCTTTAGTTCATGTCCTTGGTAATACAAGGCCAAACCTAAAGGTATGATATGGAGGCCTACAGCTGTACATAGCTGTACTAGTTCCTGTTCTACTAAGGCCTTGGATGACTGGTGTCCCTATATAGTGGGAGAGACTCACAGAGGGTTTGGACTTGATCATGTGACCTGGGCGCTTGCGGCTGCAGCAGTAGTGCATGGCTTTCCTGGCATCCTTGTTGAAGACGATGCGGAAGAAGAAGATGAAGGGACCCTGGATGGACAGACCAAAGGAAGAGGAGGTCAAAGAAACCAATGAAGCAAGGTACCGATTCCTGGTATAAAAGTCAGAGAAGAAAGTGTTTACCTGGAGACAGTTGAATCCAGCAAACAAGTAGTGGAAGATGATCATGTCACTGTTGACTGAGAGTATAGCTAACAGACATGTTACAGTGACCAGGAGGAGAACCCCACACGCAGTCTTCAGCCCAGAGCTACACACACACACACACACACACACACACACACACACACACACACACACACACACACACACACACACACACACACACACACACACACACACACACACACACACACACACACACACACACACACACACACACACACACACACACACACACACACAGGTTAAATGAGAACACCACAAAGGTTACATTGGGATAAGTGCGTTTTCAGAGTTTAGTGAATTGGCAGCTTCACTCTCAATTCAATGACACAATGCACACTCTCCGTTGTCCCTAAAGTGCGGTAGTCATGTATCCTTGGGGTACAACAGCATGCCTGTGTTAATGACAGAATGAGTGTAGTTTCCCTATTGTTTTTATTCAGGCAGCGGCAGGACACTCACACAGGGGGCTCTTTCTTCTCAAAGCTGTGGTGTCTCATGGAGCAGGATGCTCTGGAGGCCAGGATGTACAGGAAGATGTTCATCTGGAAAACACAAACAATGTATTAATGCACCATAATAATACATAATAAGCTACTAATATTGAACACAAGCTACACAAAGATTACACACCAACCACCATATCATATGAGTATAATATAATACACTGTATTAGAGGTGGAGTGTACTCACAAACACCACCATGGCGATGGGCCCTGCCAAGCTCCAGATCAGAGTGTCGTACATGGACAGCCAGCAGAAGTCTGGGTTCCCATAACCCTCTGGGTCCAGTCCGACCGCCAGGCCTGGACAACACAAAAAAAAAAACACTAGTAACTACCAGTAACTAGAAAATAACTACAGTCTAACTGGATATATGATGAGTTGGCATTGTGCGTCTGTGTGTGTGTATTGTTCAGACCTGTGATAACGGCCGGCACGCCCCAGCCGATCATGTAGTAAAAGCGCATGGGTCCGTAGTTGATGTCTCGTATTTCGCTCAGCATGCGGTAGACATGCAGGCCCTCCAGGAAGAGCCAGGAGAAGGTGCACAGGTAGAAGAAATGCAGCAAGATGGCAATGATTGTGCACACGAACTAGACACACACACACAGACAGATACAGACAGAGACAGACACACAGAGACAGAGAGAGCATATAATACTGGATATGACAGGCCTCAAAATGGGCCGAATGCTTTGCTTATCTTTTCCTTTGATTTGAATCAGATTTATATGTCAGACACACCTATTCCAAATACAAATGAGAGGAAAGGTAGGATATTGAAAGTGAAGTGCTGAACGGAGGTAGAGAGGGACACGAGGTCAAATACAGTATTAAAGGTAGATAGAGAATAACTTTGTTCCAGTAGTTTACCGGGTTGTCTGGCAGGTTAATGCCCAGGATGAAGGTGAGTTCGGAGATGAAGAGGGCGGTGGCTCCATTGTTGATGATACTGGTCTTGTTGCAGTGCATGGCCCGCAGGCAGAGGAGGAAGAGGGTGGTGAGAAAGAGGAAGACCAGGGTCACACCCACCGTGCTCCACGTCACCAGCTTCACGGGCAGGATCTCACCGTTCTGAAAAGAGAAGAAGAAGGGGAAGTTTAAATAGAGCTTTTTCTGGTCATTATAGTGAACAAGACCACTTTTGGGTGTGGCCTGTGCTGCATTGAGGTATCTATGTGAAGTTTACAATGTGAAGTCTATATGGAGTAGTTTTGTAGTGTTGTATGCAATGTTAGGTCTGAAAGTATGAGGGGAATGTTGTGTGGTGTTGTGTTTTTGTGATACATTGTGTAGCCCCTCTCACCTCTCTCCTGGAGACATCCATGAGGACAGCAAAGCTGGTCATGTGGTAACACTGGCAGCTGATGTGAGTGTTGTTCCTGAACACCACCTCACAGCCTTTGGCTGACCAGCCTCCGTTCCCCGCTCTGACAAACACAATAAACAGTCAAACAATGCGATGGTGGATTCATTGGTTTCAACCTAATCCTTTATAGAGCCTTTCTAAAAACCTTTGTTTCTACAGCTCAAAGTTCAAATAGCTAGTGTGTGTGTGTGTGTGTGTGTGTGTGTGTGTGTGTGTGTGTGTGTGTGTGTGTGACTCACAGTATGGAGTGGTTCCAGAAGACACAGATGGGTTTGGAGCGGTCCTCAGCGGTGACCATGCGGAACTGCACAGTGATTGGTTTGTCCAGGGTGTGCTGCAGCAGCTCCTCGTTGTCATGGACCGTGATGCTGACCACAGGGGTGTTGATGACAGGACGCTTGGGCACCCTAGTGGACGTCACACAAAACCATCATTAAATAATACTTTAGCATAAAAGACAGCAACCTATTCTTTACCATCTTCTCTTCCTCCCTTAACCCCTACACACACACACACACACACACACACACACACACACACACACACACACACACACACACACACACACACACACACATACATACATACATACATACATACATACATACATACATACATACATACATAAATAAATAAAATATACATTTTTTTTTTTTACTCAAAAATCATACAATGTGATTTTCTGGATTTTTGTTTTAGATTCCGTCTCTCACAGTGGAAGTGTACCTATGATAAAAATTACAGACCTCTTCATGCTTTGTAAGTAGGAAAACCTGCAAAATCGGCAGTGTATCAAATACTTGTTCTCCCCACTATATATATATATATATATATACACACACACACACATACATATATACAGTTGAAGTCGGAAGTTTACATACACCTTAGCCAAATACATTTAAACTCAGGTTTTCACAATTCCTGACATTTAATCCTAGTGAAAATTCCCTGTCTTAGATCAGTTTGGATCACCAATTTTATTTATTTTAAGAATGAAATGTCAGAATAATAGTAGAGGGAATTATTTATTTCAGCTTTTATTTCTTTCATCACATTCCCAGTGGGTCAGAAGTTTACATACACTCAATTAGTATTTGGTAGCATGGCCTTTAAATTGTTTAACTTCGGTCAAACGTTTCGGGTAGCCTTCTACAAGCTTCCCACAATAAGTTGGGTGAATTTTGGCCCCTTCCTCGTGACAGTGCTGGTGTAACTGAGTCAGGTTTGTAGGCCTCCTTGCTCGCACACACTTTTTCAGTTCTGCCCGCAGATTTTCTATAGGATTGAGGTCAGGGCTTTGTGATGGCCACTCCAATACCTTGACTCTGTTGTCCTTAAGCCATTTTGCCACAACTTGGAAGTATGCTTGGGGTCTTGTCCATTTGGAAGACCCATTTGCGACCAAGCTTTAACTTCCTGACTGATGTCTTGAGATGTTGCTTCAATATATCCACATAATTTTCCTGCCTCATGATGCCATCTATTTTTTGAAGTGCACCAGTCCCTCCTGCAGCAAAGCACCCCCACAACATGATGCTGCCACCCCCGTGCTTCATGGTTGGGATGGTGTTCTTCGGCTTGCAAGCCTCCCCCTTTTTCCTCCAAACATAATGATGGTCATTATGGCCAAACAGTTCTATTTTTGTTTCATCAGACCTGAGGACATTTCTCCAAAAAGTACGATCTTTGTCCCCAAGTGCAGTTGCAAACCGTAGTCTGGCTTTTTTTTATGGCGGTTTTGGAGCAGTGGCTTCTTCCTTGCTGAGCGGCCTTTCATGTTATGTCGAAATAGGACTCGTTTTACTGTGGATATAGATACTTTTGTACCTGTTTCCTCCAGCATCTTCACAAGGTTCATTGCTGTTGTTCTGGGATTGTGTTTATACTTGCGTACTATTTTTTGTACAGATGAACGTGGTACCTTCAGACGTTTGGAAATTGCTCCCAAAAATGAACCAGACATGTGGAGGTCCAATTTTTTTTTCTGAGGTCTTGGCTGATTTCTTTTGATTTTCCCATGATGTCAAGCAAAGAGGCACTGAGTTTGAAGGTAGGCCTTGAAATACATCCACAGGTACACCTCCAATTGACTCAAAGGATGTCAATTAGCCTATCAGAAGCTTCTAAAGCCATGACATCATTTTCTGGAATTTTCCAAGCTGTTTAAAGGCACAGTCAACTTAGTGTATGTAAACTTCTGACCCACTGGAATTGTGATACAGTGAATTATAAGTGAAATAATCTGTCTGTAAACAATTGTTGGAAAAATTACTTGTGTCATGCACAACGTAGATGTCCTAACCGACTTGCAAAAACTATAGTTTGTTAACAAGAAATTTGTGGAGTAGCTGAAAAACAAGTTTTAATGACTCCAACCTAAGTGTATGTAAACTTCCGACTTCAACTGTATGTATGTTAATATAGAATCAGATCTCAGTCTCTCTTGGTCTCACCTCAGACTCCTCTTATCAGGGTCGTAGCTCTCAGGCAGAAGTGAGGCCAGGCTGTGGAAGATGATCACACTAGCGATGGCTTCCTGCTCGGGGTCGTCAGGACCTCTATGGCGTCTCTTCCTGTTGGACGTGTGGTTCCTCAGGAAGGGTTCTGGGAAGGTGTCCAGGTGGCGGTGTCCTTTGGTCTCCAAGGGTGGCTCAAAGACGGAGTCGGGGAGGGTGACGGCAGTCTCCTGGTCCTGAGGCCTCAGTCCTCTCAGAGACTGGTAGCGAGGGAGCTTGGCTCCGGGAAAGTTCATCTTCTGGAGGCGATCTATTGAGATGACTGTGGAGAGAACACACAACACAGGAAGGGTAGGTTAGACAAACCACAACAAAGAGATAAATGTTTAGACGTTCAGTTAATCCTTCAACGCTCATGGAAGAATAATGAACACATATATTCGAGCTGATAAACATTCTACATTATACTGTGCATATCTCTAACTTATTTTGCAGTAAGCGATCATCATCACTCCCATGTTTCTACAATGGCATACCACAGAAGACCACCCTCACCTATGTGTGGAGTGACGATGGTGAAGGGGCTGAGGTAGGTCTTTCTCATGTTCTGTGCCAGGGTGTTGGCGTACTCCTCATACTGGCGCAGCAGGGCCGCCGTGCCCCCCTCCGTCTGCTGGATCAGCTCCCAGTGTGGCCGTGTGCCCGGGGACAGGATGGCACTGCCCACCCGCACCAGGTTCTGATAGAGGGAGTAAGGCAGGGGGTCAGAGAGACAGACTGGCATAGGGTGGTATTGGGCAAATGTCAGAGTTGATCTGAGATTTATGTTGTACTGTGTCATGTGGTAATACGCAGTGCATTCAACTGTTGTGCGCTGCCATGTGTTGCCCTATCCTGTGCTGCATGGTGGTGTGTTACACTGTGCAGCATTGTGCTGTGGTGTATATTATTGTGTTACCTCAGTGAATAGGACGTCCTGTGTGGCGGTCAGGCTGAAGCCCTGCTGGTGGCTCTCGTACTTCAGAAGGCTCTGGGTGAGGCGGTAGGCCACCTTTACGTCACTGCCGTAGTATTCCACCGTGTGCAGCGTGGCGTTGGCCAACATGGCTGCAGTCTGCTGGACACGCCCAGAGTCCAGGAGAGACATGTTATGCGCCAACTTCTCCGACTGGGCCAGGGAGGGGGAGAACATTCTTAAAGCACCATTTTACACTTTTGATGATATATATATATATATACACGGTTGAAGTCAGAAGTTTACATACACCTTAGCCAAATACATTTAAACTCAGTTATTCACAATTCCTGACATTTAATCCTCGTAAAAATTCCCTGTTTTAGGTCAGTTAGGATCACCACCTTATTTTAAGAATGTGAAATGCCAGAATAATAGAGAGAATTATTTCTTTCAGCTTTTATTTCTTTCATCACATTCCCAGTGGGTCAGAAGTTTGCATACACTCAATTAGTATTTGGTAGCATTGCCTTTAAATTGTTTAACTTGGGTCAAACGTTTCGGGTAGCCTTCCACAGGCTTCCCACAATATGTTGGGTGAATTTTGGCCCATTTCTCCTGACAGAGCTGGTGTAACTGAGTCAGGTTTGTAGGCGTTCTTCGGCTTGCAAGCCTCCCCCTTTTTCCTCCAAACATAACGATCGTCAATATGGCCAAACAGTTTTATTTTTGTTTCATCAGACCAGAGGACATTTCTCCAAAAAGTACGATCTTTGTCCCCATGTGCAGTTGCAAACCGTAGTCTGGCTTTTTTATGGCGGTTTTAGAGCAGGGGACTCTTTCCTTGCTGAACGGCCTTTCATGTTATGTCGAAATAGGACTCGTTCTACTGTGGATATAGATACTTTTGTACCTGTTTCCTCCAGCATCTTCACAAGGTTCTTTGCTGTTGTTCTGGGATTGTGTTTATACTTGCGTACTATTGTTTGTACAGATGAACGTGGTACCTTCAGGCGTTTGGAAATTGCTCCCAAAGATGAACCAGACTTGTGGAGGTCTACATTTTTTTTCTGAGGTCTTGGCTGATTTCTTTTGATTTTCCCATGATGTCAAGCAAAGAGGCACTGAGTTTGAAGGTAGGCCTTGAAATACATCCACAGGTACACCTCAATTGACTCAAATGATGTCAATTAGCCTATCAGAAGCTTCTAAAGCCATGACATCATTTTCTGGAATTTTCCAAGCTGTTTAAAGGCACAGTCAACTTAGTGTATGTAAACTTCTGACCCACTGGAATTTTTAATACAGTTTATTATAAGTGAAATAATCTGTCTGTAAACAATTGTTGGAAAAATTACTTGTGTCATGCACAAAGTAAATGTCCTAACCGATTTGCTAAAACTATAGTTTGTTAACAGGAAATTAGTGGAATGGTTGAAAAAATAGTTTTATTGCCTCCAACCTAAGTGTATGTAAACTTCCGACTTCAACTGTAGCTCTCACAAGAGATCTCAGGGATCTGTGCTCTCAAGGTTGACCAAATAGGTCAGTAACAGTCGTGCTGTATTGGCCTCCCTCCCTGATGAACATAAAGCCAAGCAGATAAAGGAACTGGATCTCGACAGAGAAAAGTTACCTTTCGAGCGCTTGGTATCCAATGGAATATTGAGAGTGACCTATTCACCTACCGAGTCATGATCAAGGGCTGACCAGCAACCAGAAGAGGTATCCTCTCAACTGTAAGCTCAGTCTACGATCCACTAGGTTTCCTTGCTCCCTTTATTCTGAAGGACAAGCAGATCCTCCGAGAGCTCTGCAAGATCAAGTGTGGCTGGGATGAGCCCATTCCAGAGGAACTCTGTAAACCATGGCAAAGATGGCTCTCAGAGTTGGATCAGCTTTCCAGATTCCAGGTGAATAGATGCATGAAGCTTGAAAACTTTGGTCCAGTTAAAACTACTCAGATGCATCACTTCTGTGACGCAAGTGAACAAGTCTACGGAACTGCAAGCTACTTGAGGCTCACAGGCGAAGAAGAAAAGGTTCACATTGCATTTGTGCTGGGTCCAGAGTGATGCCAATTAACAGGATGACAATCCCCAGGCTGGAACTCTCAGCATCAACACTAGCTGTGCGAGTAGATAGGATGCTCAGAATGGAGCTTCAGATTCAACTACAAGACTCGACTTTCTGGACAGACAGCCAGTCTGTACTGCAATATAACAACAACAAGACTACACGATTCCATACCTTTGTAGCAAGCCGAGTCTCTGTGATTCGTGATTTGTCAAGAGGAGAGCAGTGGAGATACATCAATACAAAACAGAACCCAGCTGACGATGCCTCACGTGGCCTGAACATTGAGACCTTTCTGGATTCAAGATGGCTGGCAGGACCAGAGTTTTTGGAGAAACCAGAAACACAATGGCCAAAGAATCCACAGCTGGGCTCTATCCCTCAGGACAACCCCGAGGTAAGGAAGGATGTAACTATAAATAGTGTGAGCGTTACAGAGGAGAGTTCAACTAGCAAGTTGATCGAGCACTATTCAACATGGAACAGCCTCAAGACGTCCGTTGCTTGGATGCTGAAGCTAAGAGGACTGCTGCTCCGACTTAAAACAAAAATGTATTTCACTTTTATTTAACCAGGTAGGCCAGTTGAGAACAAGTTCTCATTTACAACTGCGACCTGGCCAAGATAAAGCAAAGCAGTGCGACACAAACAACAACACAGAGTTACACATGGAATAAACAAATGTACAGTCAATAACACAATAGGATAAATAAAATAAAGTCTATATACAGTGTGTGCAAATGGCGTGAAGAGGAAAGGCAATAAATAGGCCATAGTAGCGAAGTAATTACAATTTAGCAAATTAACACTGGAGTGATAGATGTGCAAGTAGACAAACTGGTGTGCAAAAGAGCAAAAAAGTACATAAAAAATATGGGGATGTGGTAGGTAGATTGGATGGGCTATTTACAGATGGGCTGTGTACAGCTGCAGCGATCGTTTAGCTGATCAGATAGCTGATGTTTAAAATTAGTGAGGGTCAAGCCAGAACAGAATGTTTCAAAATTACCCCCTCTACCCAGCTCAAGCTGCCTGTCAAGACACAAAGCCTTACTGCGGAGGACATGTAGGTAGCTGAGAAAGCAATTATCTGCTACGAGCAGAAGCAGCACCTGAAGATAAAGGGAGACAATGTGCTAAAGAAATCGGTAAGATGGACCCAATCATGGATAAAGGCCTGCTGAGAGTAAGAGGACAGATAAGTAAAGGATCCATGTCTATGGAGCTGAATAACCCCATGATACTGACAAAAGATTCCCACATCTCCAAACTGATGCTATGACAGATTCATGAGCAGGTTGGTCATTGTGGGAGGGGCCATATGCTGTCCAGACTTAGCCAACGCTTTTGGATGCCCTGTGGCAATTCATAGGCAAGAAAGATCATCAAGAGCTGTGTCTTCTGTAGGCGCATACAGGCCAAAGCTGGAGAACAAAAGATGGCTGACCTTCCACAGGACCGTGTGACCCCTGACCTGCCACCCTTTACCCATGTGGGTATGGACTACTTTGGGCCTACACAGGTCAAGCGAGGCCGCTCTTTTGTGAAGCGATGGCGTGTGATTTTTACCTGCCTTGTTTGTCGTGCCATCCATCTTGCTAGCTACTTAGACACAGCTTCCTGCATTAACACTTGCGTAGATTTATCTGTCGAAGAGGCACGTGTCTAGTATCAGGACTGATAACGGTACACACTTTGTGGTTGCACAAAGGGAGCTAGCAGAGGCTTGAAAGGAACTGGATCACAAGAAGATCCAGAACACATTACTGAACGTTGGAGTAAAATGGTCGTTCAATCCTCCCTCAGGAGCCCACAATGGAGGAGTATGGGAAAGGCTGATTTGGCTAGTGAAGAAGATTCTAGCATCAATCCTCTAAGAACAAGCACCGGATGACGAGGCTTTGCAAACAGCTCTGTGCGAGGTCGAGGCAATCATAAATGACAGGCCATTAACAACGATGACCAACGACCTATAGCCTCTCACTCCTAACCACCTGCTTCTACTAAGGGCAAAACCCGTCATGCCCCCCGGGCTATTCCAGAGAGGAGACCTGTACCCCAGGAGAAGGTGGAGGCAAGTGCAGTACATTGCTGATCTCTTCTGGAAGAGGTGGGTTAGGGAATATCTCCCATTGATGCAGGAAAGGAGCAAGTGGAATAACCCTAGGAGAAAATTCACTCCTGGAGACCTGGTCGTCATCATGGATGAGACAGCTCCAAGAAACTCATGGTTAATGGGACGAGTGGTGAAGGCCCTGCCAGGGACTAAAGACCTAGTCCGGAGCGTCTTAGTTAATACAAAGATTAGCATTTTAGTCAGGCCCATCACCAAGCTCTGTCTGCTCATTGAGGCAGACTAAGCCTATGAAAAAAGCCTGATGTTGAGCTCCAACCTCCATCTTTAGGTGACATGCAACCCAAGATGTCGTGGTCATGAACTATGGATTCTTAACCGACATGCACCCACATACAACCATACATCTAAGTCTATACAGGACCTTAGACAATTATGAATTACGATTACACTCTGATGCAGTATATTTTTTTAAATTATGGCCTCCACTTGAAATATTTTAGGTAATTGATTATGCATTTTCTGCATTTTACAATTAGGGGCCGGAATGTTAGAGCCAAATAGCCAATTTGTATTTGTATACAATAACCAGAGCATTATTAGTTGAATTATTAGTGTGAAGCCATTATTAGAGATGAATACCCCCTTTGCGGCCGGTGCGGTGGCTACAGGAGGAGGAAAGGTTATTTGAGGGAGGAAGTCGGGCCTACGAGGAGGAGTCTTGGTTAGACGGGGGAGCAGTATAGTTTTTTGACCGCACTTGCTCGCATGATATCTTGAATTTACTGCACACAATAGACTTAATTTATTGCTCTTATAAGTTATTAGAATTAGAGGAATTATAAGGAACATTTAAGTTTTCCCATCTTTTATATTAGAAAGTCTAAGTTTCATATGCTTGAACGAACAAGCATCCTTTTGTTTGTAAACTTGCAATCTGAAGTGCCACACTGCCATCATCTCTACAGATGTGCAGTAAAGCCTGCGGTGAGTGTGTCTGAAATAGCCCCTCACCAGGGCAGTGGTCATATTTATTGGATGGAATAGAGAAAATATGCCATTACATTAAGCGTTTGAGCCAATCAGTTGTGTTGTGACAAGGTAGGGGTGGTATACAGAAGATGGCCCTATTTGGTAAAAGACCAAGTCCATATTATGGCAAGAACAGCTCAAATAAGCAAAGAGAAACGACAGACCATCCTTACTTTAAGAGATGAAGGTCAGCCAATTCCCGAAAATTTCAAGAACTTTGAAAGTTTCTTCAAGTGCAGTCGCAAAAACCATCAAGCGCTATGATGAAACTGGCTTTCATGAGGACCGCCACAGGAAAGGAAGACCCAGAGTCACCTCTGCTGCAGAGGACAAGTTCATTAGAGTTACTAGCCTCAGAAATTGCAGCCCAAATAAATGCTTCACAGAATTCAAGTAACAGACACATCTCAACATCAACTGTTCAGAGGAGACTGTGTGAATCAGGCCTTCATGGTCGAATTGCTGCACAGAAACCACTACTAAAGGACACCAATAAGAAGAAGAGACTTGCTTGGGCCAATGAGTCCAAAAAATGTGAGTAGGTGAACAGATGATCTCCGCATGTATGGTTCCCATCGTGAAGCATTGCGGAGGTGGTGTGATGGTGTTTTGCTGGTGACACTGTCTGTGATTTATTTACAATTCTGGTTGAGAGAATGCCAAGAGCGTGCAAAGCTGTCATCAAGGCAAAGGGTGGCTAATTCGAAGAATTTCAAATATAAAATATATTTTGATTTGTTTAACACTTTTTTGGTTACTACATGACTGTGTGTTATGTGTTATTTCATAGTTTTGATGTCTTCACTATTATTCTACAATGTAGAAAATAGTAAAAATAAAGAAAAACCCTTGAATGAGTAGGTGTGTCCAAACGTTTGACTGCTACTGTATGCATGTACACCATCGTTCAAAAGTTTGGGGTCACTTAGAAATGTCCATGTTTTTTAAGAAAAGCAAATTCTTTGTCCATTAAAACACACACACACACACACACACACACACACACACACACACACACACACACACACACACACACACACACACACACACACACACACACACACACACACACACACACACACACACACACACACACACACACACACACACACACACAGTAAAAGAGACCTTGGTCTCAATGGTGAAGCCCTGTTGAAATAAAAGTAAAATAAAAAGGCCCCAACTCTGCTATATTATAGCAATAAAATCAGTTCATCATTCAACTTAATAGCATATGTCACTGAAGTGAATTGATCCATATAAATGTGAGCTAGCTGTAGAGGAGCTGTACACACCAGGGCCTTGAGTTTGGTGAAGGTGACAGAGGTACAGTTGAAGAGGTTGGGGGGCAGCCATCCCTTGTGTTCATCACAGTGGCGGATAGCTGTGCCTGAGAGAGAAAGAGAGAAGGAGGGAATGTGCATGAGGAGAGTTTCTAAGGAGAGTTTCAGCCATTCCATTATATAATGGTAATTATTATATATGCTATATAGTATACTGTATTAGCTAAGCCACAGAGTCATCATACCGATAGATCCCTTGGGACAGGAGACGGCTGCAGGGAGACCAAACTTAGTCCTAGACCACCAGATCCCAGCCTCTATCACCTGGGGACAACTGTCATAGATCACTGAGATAGGGGGATAGAAAGAGAGAGGGAGAGAAAGAAGGAGAGAAGGAAAGCTGATTCAATTCATTGTCCAGGTGTAACTGTATGCGTGACAGATAATTAATTATTAAAGCTGCAATATGTAACTTTTTAGGCGACCCGACCAAATTCACATAGAAATGTGAGTTATAGATCTGTCATTCTCATTGAAAGCAAGTTTGTTTGTGCACTATTTCTATGCTTCCCGTGTCTTTTACTTTCAGTTTTGTACACCATATTAAAAGAGCTGAAAATAATATATTTTTGGTTATTGAAAATATTTTTCACAGCAGTTTAGACAGTACAATGATTTTCTACACCTGTTTTGTCACATAACTGAAATTAGGCAAACTATTAGAATTTCAGCAACCAGGAAATGGCGGAGCGATTTATGCATATTGCACCTTTAATGTTCACTTCGCACAAAAAAAACTTTTAAAAGGCCTTCAATAACCATTAATTTACTAAATTAGTGAACTAAATGAATCAGTCTGGGCTACAAATACATTTCAACCATGATGCAGTTTTCTGAAGCATGTGATGTATGGTAATGCTGACCTTCACAGCCATTGGGCGACACCTCAGCAAATGGGTTGTCACAGCGGTCACACTGGCGCCCAATGACCCCTGGTTTACACTGGCACTGGCCACTCTCTCTCTCACACGCCCGCGAGAAGGAGCCCACTGGGTAACACTCACACAGCAGACACGCCTCGCTGCCCTCTGGACAGTAGTGGTTATCCTGAGAGGAGGGAGTGGGATAGAGAGAGATGGACGGGGAGGGAACAGAAAAGGGAGGGAGGTAGGGATGAAAGTACATTTTCCCTCTCAATGAAATACCAGCCCACAGTGCAGTTTCACCCATCGCCCCTGTCCACTTCAAACATCCTGACATTGAGTAGTTAGCTGGCTGACCTTGCAGCGGCACTCCCCGCTGGTCTTGTTGCAGTCAGCATCGAAGCCCCTGTCTGTCTGACAGTCACAGGGACCACAGGTCTTATGTCCCCACCAACCCCTGGGACACGGCAGGTCAGTCCTAAGGAGGGACACATACAGTCAGGAACACGGACCACAGATACACTCTGATAGTTTTCTTTATAGTGATATGGACCAAAAAGATCCTACTCACTTTCTCTCGCAGTACTGCCCAAAGTGGTTGCTGGGACAGTCACAAGTGTAGCCACGGAAGGAGCTAGCCTTCCTGGTGCAAGCTGATTGGTGCTCACAGGGGTTTAGTGCACATATGTCTATGCAGTTATCGCCATAGTAACCTGACAGGTAAACAACACAATAGAAATTCATAAGTTATGCTTGGGAGGGATCAACATAAGGCAATATGGTTGTATTATATCGTTGTAAAATTTTATTATGAGGATGAAGATAATGATGACAATGAAGAGGATGATGATGGTTGGCAGACTGACCAGTGAGGCAGGTACAGGAGTGGCTGTCCCAGTCATCTCTGCAGTAGCTGTTGGAGGGGCAGAGGTTAGAGACACAGGGGTCTGGTACGCTGCAGCCCTGCTCCATGTTCACCCTCCTGGCCTGAGACATGCTGAGAGACACCGAGCTGGAGGAGGTCTCCCCCACAAGCAGACCCTAAGGAACACACACACAGCAGGCAGAACACACTCAGACACATGGACAGACAATACAGTGTGTGTGTGTGTGTGTGTGTGTGTGTGTGTGTGTGTGTGTGTGTGTGTGTGTGTGTGTGTGTGTGTGTGTGTGTGTGTGTGTGTGTGTGTGTGTGTGTGTGAGAGAGAGAGCGAGAGAGAGAGAATGAGTGATAAGAAGAGAACTGACCTGTACACAACCGCGGAAGCCATGCTGTATTTTCCCATCAGCCCCAATGATGCCCCCGACACTCAGAGTCTTGACCTTCGCCCCCTTCAGCTTATTATCCACTTCCATACTGGCCTGGATATGTAGATCAGATCACACACATTAGACACATTCATATACACTCTGCTGACTTGTTGTCTATATACTGGCCTATGTACATAACACATGCTAACTGCCCTGAATACATACATACAGCATTTCAATTAAATGTAATTAAAATACAGAAGCTACAGTTTGTCTTCTAACAGTGTCTCACCGTGTAGAGTCCATGGTCGAAGGAGAGCACAGCCTTGTGTCTGGGCGCGCCCCCCGGGACACCCTTCAGCTCCAGCTGTAGATGGTGCCAGTCTCCGTCGTTCACCGTCACCTCCTCTACCCGGGACAGGGTGGAGTCCTCCCCTCTCTGCAGGCCCATCACCACACTGCCCTCCCGCAGCTAGAGAGAGAGAATGAGAGTGGGAGGGAGGGAGACAAGAGGAGAGAGAGGTGGAAGGGGATGGGAAGAGAGAGGTGAGGGAAAGGGTGGGAGGGAGAAGGGGATGGGAAGAAAGGTGAGGGAATGCAGGAGAGAGAGAGAACTTCTTTAGTATACATATGTAACGGATGTGAAATGGCTAGCTAGTTAGCGGTGGTGCGCGCTAATAGCCTTTCAATCGGTGACGTCACTTGCTCTGAGACCTTGAAGTAGTGGTTCGTTCAAAACTCTTGAACGTGCCGTCCTTTGCCAGCTCTCCTGCTATCTCTCTCAGAATGACCTTCTTGATCCAAATCAGTCAGGTTTCAAGACTAGTCATTCAACTGAGACTGCTCTTCTCTGTGTCACGGAGGCGCTCCGCACTGCTAAAGCTAACTCTCTCTCCTCTGCTCTCATCCTTCTAGACCTATCGGCTGCCTTTGATACTGTGAACCATCAGATCCTCCTCTCCACCCTCTCCGAGCTGGGCATCTCCGGCGCGGCCCACGCTTGGATTGCGTCCTACCTGACAGGTCGCTCCTACCAGGTGGCGTGGCGAGAATCTGTCTCCGCACCACGTGCTCTCACCACTGGTGTCCCCCAGGGCTCTGTTCTAGGCCCTCTCCTATTCTCGCTATACACCAAGTCACTTGGCTCTGTCATATCCTCACATGGTCTCTCCTATCATTGCTATGCAGATGACACACAATTAATCTTCTCCTTTCCCCCCTCTGATAACCAGGTGGCGAATCGCATCTCTGCATGTCTGGCAGACATATCAGTGTGGATGACGGATCACCACCTCAAGCTGAACCTCGGCAAGACGGAGCTGCTCTTCCTCCCGGGGAAGGACTGCCCGTTCCATGATCTCGCCATCACGGTTGACAACTCCATTGTGTCCTCCTCCCAGAGTGCTAAGAACCTTGGCGTGATCCTGGACAACACCCTGTCGTTCTCAACTCACATCAAGGCGGTGACCCGTTCCTGTAGGTTCATGCTCTACAACATTCGCAGAGTACGACCCTGCCTCACACAGGAAGCGGCGCAGGTCCTAATCCAGGCACTTGTCATCTCCCGTGGATTACTGCAACTCGCTGTTGGCTGGGCTCCCTGCCTGTGCTATTAAACCCCTACAACTCATCCAGAACGCCGCAGCCCGTCTGGTGTTCAACCTTCCCAAGTTCTCTCACGTCACCCCGCTCCTCCGCTCTCTCCACTGGCTTCCAGTTGAAGCTCGCATCCGCTACAAGACCATGGTGCTTGCCTACGGAGCTGTGAGGGGAACGGCACCTCCGTACCTTCAGGCTCTGATCAGGCCCTACACCCAAACAAGGGCACTGCGTTCATCCACCTCTGGCCTGCTCGCCTCCCTACCTCTGAGGAAGTACAGTTCCCGCTCAGCCCAGTCAAAACTGTTCGCTGCTCTGGCACCCCAATGGTGGAACAAACTCCCTCACGACGCCAGGTCAGCGGAGTCAATCACCACCTTCCGGAGACACCTGAAACCCCACCTCTTTAAGGAATACCTAGGATAGGATAAAGTAATCCTTCTAACCCCCCCCTCCCCCTTAAAAGAGTTAGATGCACTATTGTAAAGTGGTTGTTCCACTGGATATCATAAGGTGAATGCACCAATTTGTAAGTCGCTCTGGATAAGAGCGTCTGCTAAATGACTTAAATGTAAATGTTCCCCTTGCTCTGCAAGGGCCGCGACCTTTGTGGAGCGATGGGTAACGATGCTTCGTGGGTGTCAGTTGTTGATGTGTGCAGAGGGTCCCTGGTTCGCGCCCGGGTCGGGGCGAGGGGACGGATTAAAGTTAAACTGTTACATTGATGCTGTTGACCCGGATCACTGGTTGCTGCGGAAAAGGAGGAGGTCGAAAGGGGGGTGAGTGTAACGGATGTGAAATGGCTAGCTAGTTAGCGGTGGTGCGCGCTAATAGCCTTTCAATCGGTGACGTCACTTGCTCTGAGACCTTGAAGTAGTGGTTCCCCTTGCTCTGCAAGGGCCACAGCTTTTGTGGAGCGATGGGTAACGATGCTTCGTGGGTGACTGTTGTTGATGTGTGCAGAGGGTCCCTGGTTCGCGCGAGGGGACGGACGAAAGTTATACTGTTACACATACATCACATGCTCAGTCAGTAAGCTTTTCTTCTCCTCCTCATCAGACAATCTATGGTAATACTGTTGTAAAATATGTGCCCTGTTTTAAAATACACCAACTTTAAAATAGCTGCTGGACGGTTATGACTTCAAAAGAGGTACCTGACTAGACAAACACAACAGCTGCAATCTGAAAGGCCTGAAATGGCAGCTCTCAGATCTCAAGATAAAGCGTTTGTTAGTTGGCAGGCTGTCTCAACACCATCAAATATTTAAAGTCATGGTGCTGCCCGGACAGGCAACAGGTGGAGCTTTACACCAACTAACCTACAGTCACTCAAGTTAAGTTTTAATGTCACATGCACAAGTACAGTGAAATGCCTTTCTTGCAAGCTCTAAACCAACAACACAGTAATCAATCAAGCACTAAAAATAAGACGAGGTAGAACAAAAACACAAGAAATAAGAAACAAGAACACGAGGAAAGTAAGAAGCTTACAGGGTCAGTTCCAATACCATTTTTACAATGTACCGGGATCCTGAAGTGATAGAGGTAGATATGTACAGCAGTAAAGTGACTAGGCATCAGGACATATGATAAACAGAGTAGCAGCAGCGTAAATGAAGATTGTATGTGAGTTTGTGTGTGTGTGTGTGTGAGAAGAGTCACTAGAAATGTGTGTGTGTGTGTTGGAGTGTCAGTGTGCGTGATTGTGTAGAGTTCTGTGACTGTGCAAAAAATATATATACAGTGGGGAAAACAAGTATTTGATACAGTGCCGATTTTGCAGGTTGTCCTACTTACAAAGCATGTAGAGGTCTGTCATTTTTATCATAGGTACACTTCAACTGTGAGAGACGGAATCTAAAACAAAAATCCAGATAATCACATTGTATGATTTTTAAGTAATTAATTTGCATTTTATTGCATGACATAAGTATTTGACACATCAAAAAAGCAGAACTTAATATTTGGTACAGAAACCTTTGTTTGCAATTACAGAGATCATACGTTTCCTGTAGTTCTTGACCAGGTTTGCACACACTGCAGCAGGGATTTTGGCCCACTCCTCCATACAGACCTTCTCCAGATCCTTCATGTTTCGGGGCTGTCGCTGGGCAATACGGACTTCCAGCTCCCTCCAAAGATTTTCTATTGGGTTCAGGTCCGGAGACTGGCTAGGCCACTCCAGGACCTTGAGATGCTTCTTACTCACTCTTTAGTTGCCCTGGCTGTGTGTTTCGGGTCGTTGTCATGCTGGAAGACCTAGCCACGACCCATCTTCAATGCTCTTACTGAGGGAAGGAGGTTGTTGGCCAAGATCTCGCGATACATGGCCCCATCCATCCTCCCCTCAATACGGTGCAGTCGTCCTGTCCCCTTTGCAGAAAAGCATCCCCAAAGAATGATGTTTCCACCTCCATGCTTCACAGTTGGGATGGTGTTCTTGGGGTAGTACTCATCCTTCTTCTTCCTCCAAAAATGGCGAGTGGAGTTTAGACCAAAAAGCTCTATTTTTGTCTCATCAGACCACATGACCTTCTCCCATTCCTCCTCTGGATCATCCAGATGGTTATTGGCAAACTTCAGACGGGCCTGGACATGCGCTGGCTTGAGCAGGGGGACCTTGCGTGCGCTGCAGGATTTTAATCCATGACGGCGTAGTGTGTTACTAATGGTTTTCTTTGAGACTGTGGTCCCAGCTCTCTTCAGGTCATTGACCAGGTCCTGCCGTGTAGTTCTGGGCTAATCCCTCACCTTCCTCATGATCATTGATGCCCCACGAGGTGAGATCTTGCATGGAGCCCCAGACCGAGGGTGAATGACCGTCAACTTGAACTTCTTCCATTTTCGAATAATTATGCCAACAGTTGTTGCCTTCTCACCAAGCTGCTTGCCTATTGTCCTGTAGCCCATCCCAGCCTTGTGCAGGTCTACAATTTTATCCCTGATGTCCTTACACAGCTCTCTGGTCTTGGCCATTGTGGAGAGGTTGGAGTCTGTTTGATTGAGTGTATGGGCAGGTGTCTTTTATACAGGTAATGAGTTCAAACAGGTGCAGTTAATACAGGTAATGAGTGGAGAACAGGAGGGCTTCTTAAAGAAAAACTAACAGGTCTGTGAGAGCCGGAATTCTTACTGGTTGGTAGGTGATCAAATACTTATGTCATGCAATAAAATGCTAATTAATTACTTAAAAATCATACAATGTGATTTTCTGGATTTTTTCTGGATTCCGTCTCTCACAGTTGAAGTGTACCTATGATAAAAATTACAGACCTCTACATGCTTTGTAAGTAGGAAAACCTGCAAAATCGGCAGTGTATCAAATACTTGTTCTCCCCACTGTATACAAGGGTCAACTCAGATAGTCCGTGTAGCCATTTTGTTGGCTATTTAGCAGTCTTATGGCTTGGGGATAGAAGCTGTATAGGAGCCTTTTGGTGTCAGACTTGATGCACCGGTACTGCTTGCCATGCGGAAGCAGAGAGAACAGTCTATGGCTTGTGTGGCTGGGGTCTTTAACGATTTTCCCGGGCCTTCCTTTCACACTGCCTGATATAGAGGTTCTCGATCGAGGCCGGTTCTGTTGCTATACCAGGCAGTGATGCAGCCAGTCACGATGCTCTCAATGGTGCAGTTGTAGAACCTTTTGAGGATTCTCTCAATGCCAAACTTTTTCAACCTCCTGAGGGGGAAAAGGCGCTGTCGCATCTTCTTCACAACTGTGCGCATGAGGACTATTTTAAGTCCTTAGTGATTTGGACATTGATCTTGAAGTTCGACCTGCTCCACTGCAGCCCCGTCGATGTAGATGGGGGCGTGCTCGACCCCCCATTTCCTGTAGTACAGGATCAGCTCCTTGGCCTTACTGACGTTGAGGGAGAGGTCGTTGTCCCAGCACCACACTGCCAGGTCACTGACCTCCTCCCTGTAGGCTGTCTCATCGTCAGCCTACAGCGGTTGGGAGGGGGGCGTGTGGGCAGTTGGGAGGTGGGCGGTTGGGAGGAGGGCGTGTGGGCGGTTGGGAGGAGGGCGTGTGGGCGGTTGGGAGGAGGGCGTGTGGGCGGTTGGGAGGAGGGCGTGTGGGCGGTTGGGAGGAGGGCGTGTGGGCGGTTGGGAGGAGGGCGTGTGGGTGAGACCCTGTAGGGTGAGGTTGAGAGGACCGAGACAATGTGGAGTGAGTTAATTGTGTTCTCTGTACCTGTAGGGTGAGGTTGTGGTGCTGTCCGGCGGTGACGTGCAGCAGGGTGGCACTAGGCTGACGCGTGCGGAACATGAGCTCCACATGCCATGGAACAGTCACCACCGCCGCCAGGTTAGTCCACTGCAACAGGCTGTTACCCAGGAAACGCTGCGGGTTGGCCATCACTGCAACACACAACCAGAGGGAGGGTGATGAGGGATGAAGAGAAGGAGGGGGGAAAGAGAGTGAGCGAGTAGCAGGAGCGAGACAGAGTGCGAGAGAATGAGGAAATGGTTGCTATCTAACAAACAGTTGGTGACAGTGAGTCAGTACCATTCTCACAGTAATATGTTCTGTGATCAAATCAAAAACAACCCAGCTCCAATTACTGGTGGGGAAATTACTACACTATGACGAATACAAAAAAACATCTAAACATCTCATTAAAAAGAAAGGAATGGGTGGTTGGGAGGAGGGCTAGGCTGAATCTTGAGAATCGCTATATGGGTATAACAGTATCTGTGGCCATTTGAATCTCAATAACCATTCAATAAACAAATACAGCTGGTAACAGGAACAAAATACCACAGACTTCAACATGCCTCCTACCCCTATTCACTAGTACTTGTGATGAGTGTCAGTCAGATAGCACTCAGGGGTATGTGTGTGTGTGTGTGTGTTCACATGTACAGTGGGGCAAAAAAAGTATTTAGTCAGACACCAATTGTGCAAGTTCTCCCACTTAAAAAGATGAGAGAGGCCTGTAATTTTCATCATAGGTACACTTCAACTATGACAGACAAAAATGAGAAATTATCTTCCAGAAAATCACATTGTAGGATTTTTAATGAATTTATTTGCAAATTATGGTGGAAAATAAGTATTTGGTCAATAACAAAAGTTTATCTCAATACTTTGTTATATACCCTTTGTTGGCAATGACAGAGGTCAAACGTTTTCTGTAAGTCTTCACAAGGTTTTCACACACTGTTGCTGGTATTTTGGCCCATTCCTCCATGCAGATCTCCTCTAGAGCAGTGATGTTTTGGGGCTGTTTCTGGGCAACACGGACTTTCAACTCCCTCCAAAGATTTTCTATGGGGTTGAGATCTGGAGACTGGCTAGGACACTCCAGGACCTTGAAATGCTTCTTACGAAGCCACTCCTTCGTTGCCCGGGCGGTGTGTTTGGGATCATTGTCATGCTGAAAGACCCAGCCACGTTTCATCTTCAATGCCCTTGCTGATGGAAGGAGGTTTTCAATCAAAATCTCACGATACATGGCCCCATTCATTCTTTCCTTTACACGGATCAGTCGTCCTGGTCCCTTTGCAGAAAAACAGCCCCGAAGCATGATGTTTCCACCCCCATGCTTCACAGTAGGTATGGTGCAACTCAGCATTCTTTTGTCCTCCAAACACGACGAGTTGAGTTTTTACCAAAAAGTTATATTTTGGTTTCATCTGACCATATGACATTCTCCCAATCTTCTTCTGGATCATCCAAATGCTCTCTAGCAAACTTCAGACGGGCCTGGACATGTACTGGCTTAAGCAGGGGGACACGTCTGGCACTGCAGGATTTGAGTCCCTGGCGGCGTAGTGTGTTACTGATGGTAGGCTTTGTTACTTTGGTCCCAGCTCTCTGCAGGTCATTCACTAGGTCCCCCCGTGTGGTTCTGGGATTTTTGCTCACTGATCTTGTGATCATTTTGACCCCACGGGGTGAGATCTTGCGTGGAGCCCCAGATCGAGGGAGATTATCAGTGGTCTTGTATGTCTTCCATTTCCTAATAATTGCTCCCACAGTTGATTTCTTCAAACCAAGCTGCTTACCTATTGCAGATTCAGTCTTCCCAGCCTGGTGCAGGTCTACAATTTTGTTTCTGGTGTCCTTTGACAGCTCTTTGGTCTTGGCCATAGTGGAGTTTGGAGTGTGACTGTTTGAGGTTGTGGACAGGTGTCTTTTATACTGATAACAAGTTCAAACAGGTGCCATTAATACAGGTAACGAGTGGAGGACAGAGGAGCCTCTTAAAGAAGAAGTTACAGGTCTGTGAGAGCCAGAAATCTTGCTTGTTTGTAGGTGACCAAATACTTATTTTCCACCATAATTTGCAAATAAATTCATAAAAAATCCTACAATGTGATTTTCTGTATTTTTTTTCTCATTTTGTCTGTCATAGTTGAAGTGTACATTTGATGAAAATTACAGGCCTCTCTCATCTTTTTAAGTGGGAGAACTTGCACAATTGGTGGCTGACTAAATACTTTTTTTGCCCCACTATATGTGTATCTGACCTGCAGTCTGTGCATTCTGACAGACAGGCATTCTGTCCCTTCTTCATGTCAGAGAAAGAGAGGTACTAGTGACACCTTTAGCTGGATGTTAGACATGTTTTTTCTCTTTCATTAGACCGTGGCACTCTTCACACAGATGCAAAACACCCCACTCACTCAGACAGGCAACGTCTATCAATAATTAATGTCAAATCAAGCAGCAGTGCTAGGCCTGTCATTGACTAGAGCGAGACTGACAGACAGACAGACGGACAGAGAGAGACAGAGAGAGACAGCCAGCGACAGAGAGAGACAGACAGAGACCGCGACAGAGAGAGACAGACAGAGAGAAAAAGAGAGAGCGACAGAAAGTGACAGAGAGAGAGGGAGAGAGAGAGAGGGAGAGACAGAGACAGAGAGCGACAGAGAGAGAGAGAGCGACAGAGCGAGAGAGCGACAGAGAGAGCGAGAGCGACAGAGAGAGCGAGAGCGACAGAGAGAGCGAGAGCGACAGAGAGAGAGAGGGAGAGAGTGAGAGAGAGACAGAAAGAGCGACAGAGAGACAGAGAGAGCGAAAGACAGCGACAAAGACAGACAGTGACAGAGAGAGAGAGACAGACAGATAGACAGCGACAGAGCAAGAGAGAGACAGACAGCGACAGAGAGACAGACAGCGGCAGAGAGAGACAGACAGACAGACAGCGGCAGAGAGAGAGAGGGAGACAGACAGCGACAGAGCGAGAGAGACAGCGACAGAGAGCGAGACAGTCAGCGACAGAGAGAGAGAAACAGCGACAGAGAGAGAGAAACAGCGACAGAGAGAGAGAGACAGACAGCGACAGACAGCAACAGAGAGAGAGAGAGAGACAGACAGCGAGAGAGAGAAACATTGAGAGAGAGACAGACAGACAGAGACCAAAGGACAGTGGTTGTGGTGCAGTCTGGCTCTGGCCTAAAACCACAAAAGAAATGTAAAAATGTGTTCGGTCTGAATAGGATCCAGATGAAAGGGTAAGTATATCAAATCAAAGTTTATTAGTCACATGCGCCGAATACAACAGGTGTAGACCTTACAGTGAAATGCTTACTTACGAGCCCCTAACCAACAATGCAGTTTAAAAAAATACAGATGAGAATAAGAAATAAAAGTAACAAGTAATTAAAGAGCAGCAGTAAAATAACAATAGCGAGACTATATACACGGGGGTACCGGTACAGAATCAATGTGCGGGGGCACCGGTTAGTTGAGGTAATATGTACATGTGGGTAGAGTTATTAAAGTGATAACAACAGAGAGTTGCAGCGGTGTAAAAGAGGGGGGGGGGGGGGGGGGGCAATGCAAATAGTCTGGGTAGCCATTTGATTGGATATTCAGGAGTCTTATGGCTTGTGGGTAGAAGCTGTTTTGAAGCCTCTTCTACGCTGAGCTGCAGTCAATTAATAGCATTCTCACATAGGTGTTCCTTTTGTCCAGGTGGGAAAGGGCAGTGTGGAGTGCAATAGAGATTCCATCATCTGTGGATCTGTTGGGGCGGTATGCAAATTGGAGTGGGTCTAGGGTTTCTGGGATAATGGTGTAGATGTGAGCCATGACCAGCCTTTCAAAGCACTTCATGGCTACACAGACGTGAGTGCTACGGGTCGGTAGTCATTTAGGCAGGTTACCTTAGTGTTCTTGGGCACAGGCACTATGATGGTCTGCTTAAAACATGTTGGTATTACAGACTCGGACAGGGAGAGGTTGAAAATGTCAGTGAAGACACTTGCCAGTTGGTCAGCGCATGCTCGCAGCACACGCCCTGGTAATCTGTCTGGCCCTGCGAGATTGTGAATGTTGAGCTCTAGCCTTTAGCTCAGTGCGGATGTTGCCTGTAATCCATGGCTTCTGGTTGGGGTATGTACGTACAGTCACTGTGGGGACGACTCATGGGATTAACTATGAAAGTCCTTTTTCCCCCCCCCACACCCTTGTCCATCCAGAGTCAGTGATGGTCAGAAAGGAAGTGAGATGCTGGGGATTTGCTCCATGGTTATTAGCTGTTATGCCCTCTCTAACCCCTGATGGCTGATCCTATGACAGAGAGACAGACAGCGACAGAGAGACAGACAGCGGCAGAGAGAGACAGCTGTTATGCCCGGAATACTTCACCTTAAACATGTCCGAGGTGTTATGTTAGAGTAACTGTTTAAACGTATAGCTGTAAAATGTAATATGCTCCCTCTCATGACAGAGTCATAAAAGCTTATCACATCGCAGCTGTCATACACACATATGGGACCCTCATAAACCCTTGTGAAATGGCTGGCATAAAACAGTAACACTCAGTGTGAACATCAGGCTTACGAAACCATCATGTCAGCAAAATGAAATAGGACTGGCTTTATCTGTGCCAGGAAAGCGCCAACGCTAAAAGGATGAAGAGATTACTTCAGTTACTTAGAGCTCTGCCAATTCCCTCTAAGCATCATCCTCATATCTCTTGCGCAATCTCCTGTGCATGGTGTCTATGCAAATGTTTCTGTACTACATCTACACTAGTTCACTCAAAAAAGCATGTTTGAAAATGATAAGAAAATACAATATAGCAGGTGCTCTTAACACCACAGCACTAAGAAGCAAATGAAATGGTCAGTGTCACTAACCACCTGGTTGTTGAGTTATGGTACAGTCCATCAACTACAAAGACCCTAGTTAAGTCTAGGTCAGGAGAGCTAGGGGATGTTGTCTGTCTGATGGGTCACTTAGTCCTAATGCACGCCTGTAAAGTCCCTCTTGACTAAAAGGGTCTATAATGGTAGTAGGTCACGGGGCCAACAAAACTTGGTTAGCTTTGATCAAAAGTTTTAACCATATGAGGAAGCTTTCCACCCTTCTGCAATGCTGTTACTTCCCTGAACCTCTTACCCTTCTCACAGTTCCGGCCTCCGAATCCTAGGGTGCAGTCACAGCTGAAGGAGCCCCACAGGTTGACACAGGTCCCTCCATTCATACACGGGTTGTTGTTGCAGAAGTGCCTTTTAGCAGAGCATCCTGGGAAGGTATTGGGGATTTGAGGAACAGTTCAAACCAACCACATTATGACAAGAGGTAATCAACGATTCATAAACTTCAGTTACAACGCAAGGTGAATCCGCATGCCCAACACAACTCATACTGTGCTCAACTAAAACAGTAGCCTTGGGTGGATGGCAACAAAACGGTCTCAAAATGGTTCAGTCTAATGGTAATGTGCAAGGTTACTGACCCGGTAGGGTGCCGTTGTTAGCGATGAAGCTAGCCATGTCGATGTGGCGGTTGTCGATCCTCAGGTCCTTCATGCAGCCCACAAACTGGCGGTTCTGGATGGGGAAGTCCTCAGGCAGTTTGGGCACGCCCCCCAGGAGGAGAGGACCAGTCAGGTCTAAAGACCTCCAGCAGACAGACAGGACACAGAAACATTTAGAAGCTGACACCACTCTGCTTCTATACCACAACACATCATAAACATTTAGCTCGGCTTCTATACTACAACACATCATAAACACCGGAACAGTGTTCATAAAGTATTTATCACACACATTTTGCAGCTTGATTTTTTTTCCATGGAGGAAAGCAGATCAACACCCCACAGAACCAAAATATGTTTACGATGCTTTACATTCTGGAGGTGAAGACTTCAGTTGAAAACCATTTCTGTAGATAACCCATAATGAGGGCCATGTTTATCTCAGGAAAGCCAATTGGGATCTTTTTTTCTTCTCTTGGGGTCATGACAATAGTACACTAAATCAAGTGGTTAAGTTCAGCTTGTGGCAAAATGTAAAAGCAGAATTCATGGCTTCAAATGGCTAATATTGCTTTTACTCAGCTCTACTATAATCTGTTGGCAGATAACACTGCACTATTAAATACCAGTAAGCCCCTCCCATTTCCTTACTTTTTGGATCCTGATTGGCTGCCCTGGGCAGAGCAGGTGTAGTTCCCGATCACATTACCAAATCGCAGCGCCACTGAGGTGTCACAGTTGTCCACGGTTACTACGACAACCTTCTGGTCAGAAGGACCCTGGGGCATGCCGGCCTGGTTTATGATTGGCTGTGAGGAGAGAAGAGGAGTTGTTGAGTTTGGCTCCAGTGTTATGGACAGAACACCTACAGCAGGTCGTGAGAAATTCACCTGACAAACTACTGTAAATAGCAGCACATGGGTGCTAGGAGTTTCTAAACAGGGCAGCATTTATAAGTGCCACTATTCCAAATCAAATCAAAATTTCCTTCCTAAAAGGGAAATACTGTATGTGTTTGGGCAGAAGGTGGACATATACTGGGTAAGTAGTGCTTGGTTATCGATAGCGAGATAGACAGGAAATGCACACATTAAGCTATAATCAGCCTTCTGGGAGTGTCCAGAAGAGCATTCTCTGTCACAGGTGCATATCAATGACTGCTTGATGCTAAACATGTGCTAATAGTTAAGGTTTCTTCTTCCTCTAGTTACAGAAGAGAACATTCAAGAATAGAAAAGGCAAGTAAATATGAATAAGTTTATTTTTGTCTCAGAATATCCATCTCATTGTTTCTTGTGTGTGTCACTAAAGTATTTTTGGTTGATCAGCACAGACTGCTTGTCTGCCTGAGGTTTGCTAATTACACATGAAGGTGTGCTACATATCTCAGCATTGTGCGATCTTAACAAAATCTGTCTTATAATGTGTCAAAAACACACTAATCACATTTCTATTTCAATCAAATGCAAAATATCAAGATAAAAAAACCTCTCTCTCATTGAAACATTCACCCTAGAGATAAGGATTTTCTCAAGTCAAGTGCTTCAATTAACAACGAAAAGACTTGAAACAATTTCACACATTTAAAGAAATTAAGAAGCTTTAACAATCCTAATGAAAAGTTTGAATAAATTCTGAAGTAAAAAGCTAGTGGCGGGAATTTATGTTCAGACCTACACTATTCTTAAATATCACCCCAATTTACCTAATCATAATTGTTTTCAGTGCTTTAATAATTTAAAGTCAAAACAGCCAGAGTTCAAGTCAGAGGCTGGGACAAGGGGCACAGACACGGTGGAAAAGCCTGGCTCAGCAGGACAGTAGCGGTCTTCTTCTCCACAAAGGATCTCTTTCATTGTGTGAGGAATCAATGGAGGGAGAAACAGGAGGGGCGTGGGGGTAACGATCCTGTCAATAAAGTTCACACAGAGCTCATATTGACCGCCAGCCCAGTTAGAGCTTGTGTCAGTAACGGCTATGCTAACAGCACTGTGATGAGAAGGTCAACCCCCACCGACCACCCTGGGGCTGGACACTGAGCTGTGGACATACCAGATAGGATTATTATCTGTGCAGTGTGGAGTACAAGAAGGATATGATGCCCTGGGTAGCCTGATTGTTGAGAGATGAGGAATGCACGTGATAGGGAGGCTTGCAATTATTTTAGAAAATTGTCTTGTAAACTAAAAACAAAAATACCTCAATTTATTCATAGCATAACCTCATGATACCATAAGCCATCTTTGCTACATATTCCTGCAGTTTCCATAATAACTGTCTGAGCCCTTTAATCAGGTGGGTCTTACACACACAGACACTGCTGACATAACGTATCTAACCAGCTGTAATATTGTAGGTCATGACAGTAGAGTCCCATCCCATCTCCCTGGAGCACGGCAGACAGAAACCCTGCCACAGAACATCTCCCTGGAGCACCGCAGACAGAGACCCTGCCACAGAACATCAGCCTGGAGCAGGGCAGTCAGAGACCCTGCCACAGAACATCTCCCTGGGACACCGCAGACTGAGACCCTGCCACAGAACATCTCACTGGAGCACCGCAGACAGACACTGCCACAGAACATCTCCCTGGAGCACCGTAGACAGAGACCCTGCCACAGAACATCTCCCAGGAGCACCACAGACAGACACTGCCACAGAACATCTCCCTGGAGCACCGTAGACAGAGACCCTGCCACAGAACATCTCCCTGGAGCACCGTAGACAGACACTGCCACAGAATATCTCCCTGGAGCACCGTAGACAGAGACCCTGCCACAGAACATCTCCCAGGAGCACCACAGACAGAGACCCTGCCACAGAACATCTCCCTGGAGCACCGTAGACAGAGACCCTGCCACAGAACATCTCCCTGGAGCACCGTAGTCAGAGACCCTGCTACAGAACATCTCCCTGGAGCACCGTAGACAGAGACCTTGCCACAGAACATCTCCCTGGAGCGCCGTAGTCAGAGACCCTGCCACAGAACATCTCCCTGGCGCACCGTAGACAGAGACCCTGCCACAGAACATCTCCCTGGAGCACCGCAGACAGAGACCCTGCAAACAGAACATCTCCCTGGAGCACCGTAGTCAGAGACCCTGCTACAGAACATCTCCCAGGAGCAGGGCAGAGAGAGACCCTGCCACAGAACATCTCCCAGGAGCACCGCAGACAGACACTCTGCCACAGAACATCTCCCTGGAGCACTGCAGACAGAGACCCTGCCACAGAACATCTCCCTGGAGCACCGCAGACAGAGACCCTGCTACAGAACATCTCCCTGGAGCATTGCAGACAGAGACCCTGCCACAGAACATCTCCCTGGAGCACCGCAGACAGGGACCCTGCCACAGAACATCTCCCAGGAGCAGGGCGGAGAGAGACACTGCCACAGAACATCACCCTGGGGCACCGCAGACACATGGTTCTCATTTCAACCCTGTATCCCCCTATCCAGTAAGTAGATTAGATTATATCTATGTGTTCAGCGTGCTATTAATACAGCTGTCCCATTGAGGGGTTGTCTGTGAGAAGCTGAATGCTGGTGGAGTTCATTGTGGGTTTTGTGATCACTGACGGCTGCCTGGGTGTCAGAGACGATGGAGACTTAATTACATTGTCCCACTGCACTGCTCAAACATGAGCCCTCGTTTTTAAACACCTCTTCTGTCTCCCATTAGGCCTTATTATCATATCTAATAACTGGCCAACAGGATTATTTGCTTTGCTGATTTGAGTCTGAAATACTTGCAAATGGATTTCATTATTCACAACACATCGGGCTACTAGAAAGATAGAATGAACCTATAAACCTCGAAACCTTCCATACACTAATTGTTGAACAAAATGTCTTCATCCTTTAGCTGACCCCTGGTGAGGCAGTGGGAAACTCATTTGTTGGGACTCTGAAACAAACACACAAACCGGCAGTGTGAGATGGTCTGTTAGAATGGTCACACACCAAATCACTCGACACGCTCTTTTCCACAGTTCCCCTCAGTTGAGAAAGGTCTGGAACAGACTGTGGTCCAGATTCGCTGGTTCTTTCACTGAACTAAACATTGGGCCTTCGCTCCCAGCAGCCCCTGGCTTGCTGAACTACACGGTTGTTGACTCTCCTGTAATGCCTCTCTGCTAATGTCTGTCAGCCGCTCTGTCTGCTACACAAAGCCTCTGCCTGTCAGAGATGATTGGAGAGCACATATTTACTCAGGAATACATTAAATACTGTTCCCCTCACAACAGGGTGACAGGGAATCCTGGGAATATGAGTTCCCTATCACCCATGATGACAGGGTTAGACAAGAGGGGCATTGGAGCAAACAGTAATATGAGATCTGAGATTGATTGGAAACACCATAGCAACCAGAGAGGTGAGCCCTGAAGCGCAGTGTCCCGCTCAAAGCCCAAGTCAATACTTCTCTCTTGCCTTTCTTTTTGCTCCTCTCCTGCCCTGTTTCTTCGCTCCTCTCCCGGGGAAGATGGGACCACTACCCATGGTCCCATTGGAGGCCGAGCGAAGCACAAAGGCAGTGGTCATTGCCATTCTCCACACTCCCCCTTTCCCCTGAAAGGCACATTTCAATCTAAAATGCCCCCCACCTCATCCCACCCACCCCCCGTGGACAGAGACAGGCCGGGGAGGGCCTGCCGGCGTGGGATACCTCAGAGGGGAGGAGCCATTATTGTACGAATCGTTGGATTTTGGGGGATTAGTTCAACTAGGCCCCTGAATGATCTCTGGACAGTTTTCTAGGAATATGTCCCTTCCATTGGTCTGGGCCTCTGCCTAAAACTATGGTTGTTACATGTTATTGACTTCATGCTTTGTATTGCGCAAATGATGAGTAGGAAACTAGCTGGTAAAATGTGATAGTAAACAAAACAGTTGGGCATGGTGGGCACTCAACAGGAAACACTTTGTAGGTCACTGGAGATTGTCATTGTCTGTTCAAACAAACGTTGACTTGTTGGTTTGTAAAAAAGTGATTAATGAGAGAATAATGGCCCCACTGAGGGGAACCAAAACTTTTCCTCCAATGGCCCACGAGATGTTGTGTTCCCTCATATTCTGCTGGCTGGAATCTGACAGGGCCATGTTATCATAGACCATGAATAGAATATCCACACTTGGGAGGTTGCCTAGCAACAGCTTTATGATGCAAAGTGACTTCCTGAATAGATTAAAATGTAACATCCTGTGTGTTGGTCTGGGGGGGTTTGGGGGACATCTGAAAAGGATGGGGATAACGGAGGAAGGGTAGTGGGGTGAGGGGTTATAGTTCCATGGGGGACATCTGAAAAGGATGGGGATAACAGAGGAAGGGTAGTGGGGTGAGGGGTGAGGGTTATAGTTCCATGCATTCTTCACTGATTGATATGGAAATAAAACAGTTGTGAAGCTTATATCTCGTTTGTATGGAGAGTTCTTTTATTTTGTATTATTCCTCCCACACTTTTTTACTGTCTCTCTCACTTTCTCTGTCTGGCTGTCTCATCCCTCCCTTTCCCTTTCTTTCCAGCTCTCATTCCTTGTATGTCTGTCTGGCAAGCTTCCTATTCCACTGTCCCATCAACAGTAGTTCTCTGGAATGACACAGCAGCAGTTCTAACAGGAAGCAGCAAAGTAAACCTCCACAGAGGACTCAGGGTATTCTACTCCCAGTGTGGTCCAATTAGAATCACTACCCTCATCACTCTATAGACAGTCACTGTCAGATACTTGATGAAGTACTGCTGGTCTAGTATAAATAGATATGTAATTATCAGGACACTAAGTACAGTATACATGTATATCCAGTTCTACCAGAACGTACAGGTCTTTCTACTCACAATACAACATCCATAAATCAATTACCGGTATGCAAGTCAATTGCAGGGCCAAACATGTTAAGAAAATATGTCTGGTATTTTGATGTCTCCCATTTCAAGTCTGTGGTAAGAGACAAACATAATTCAGTTTGGGCATGTACTGATGTTGGAAATGAACTGCTCTTAGTCCTGCTCAGTGTTTCACAGTGGGGTCTGATAAAGCCAAGTCTATAGTGTGACTCAGTAGCCTAGTCTGACCTTTGCACCCAAAAGAGCTCAAGTCAGTCTAGACTTAACCTAAAGTAGCAGGAGTAAAAGAAACACCTGAAACTAGATTCCCTACATACTGGTCTTGTAGGGAATTCAGCCAATCCAGTAAATGTGAAGGAGGAGTTAAGATGGAGTGTTGCCTTGTTAATCACATCCAAAAGCAGAAGTTGCATCAGAGGCTCTCTTTCCATTTCCCCTGAAAACAGGAACATCCAGTTGTTGGGGACTCAGCAGACGCTAGTCTAGACCCAAGTTATATCTCAGCCCAGACCCAGCAAATCTGTGTTTGTCTAGTGTTGAACCAGTCTACATCTTGTAGGATCACAAGGACCAGCCCATCGCAGGTTTATCTCTGACATACCTTGTTGTAGTAGTAAACTTGGACCACATGCCACTGGCCATCACTGACACCTCCAAGGATGTGGGGTGACACAGTCGTCTTGGTCTCACCTAAACAAATTAAACAGTCAGCAAAAGTTACTCACACATCATTGAATCAGGGCTTCAGTGGGTCAACACCTGTCACAATAATCACATGTTGATATTTCAATAACAACCAAATGTAGATTTGGGGTAAATTGGCTGACGTGCACTACCTGCAGAGAAGGTGAGCTGTATCTGCTCGTTGATGATTTCCACACCGATGAAGTCATGCTTCTCGTTGAAGCGGCCATTGTAGAGTAACAAACCGTTTGGCTCCTTCGTGGCAAACCTGGAAGACAGAAAGAAACTGGGCTCACAAAGTGTCCATTCACAGCCAAAGACACCAAGACAGAGTAAACAATCTTTTCAGTGAAGAGAGGTCTTTGTGAGGGGAAAAATACCCCAAGATGCATTCAAGGCAGTATATTTCTACACACAGGATTTTGCCATTCTTGTTGTACTGTGGGCATAAGGGCATAATTCTGTAAATATAACAAATCATTTCTGCAATAAATGCATTTTCCACGTCCACATTGAACAGTGAAGATCTCAGCAACATGTGTAAATGGTTCTGTATCAATATGAGGTGGAGCCTTTTCATACCCATATAGAAGCTCAGCCAGTACCCTCGACACGAGGAAGACAGTGTACTGACTGACATGCCCTACTATAGCAGAGGATACAGATTTTGAACGCACCAGAAAACAACTGTTTTCCTTTCCTATTAGATTACTAGGAGGGCTTATTGATGCACTGTGCCTCGTGATTCCACTTTGAGGAGCAGAGATGGCTAGATTTAACACCGTAGCAGTTCTCCATAGATCACTGAGCACCCAACAGGGTTAACTACCCCAAACTCGTGCTTTGTCTGAGAATATCTGCAGGTAGGCATGGCGCATATACCCCATAAACTCAGAGACAGCATGTCGTGGATAGTGACTACACACAGAGTGAGATGAAAAGATGTTCTGATATGAAGTAACAAACAAATACAATGTCAATGCTACAGCATAATAAACACTACACTAAACTGATGCAGGAAGCATAATGCAGGTGCAGGCTTTACTGTATAATATGGAAATAATAGACTGACTCAGAATGATATTGATGGTTTGCAGCAATGAGGAGATTATTTTAAACAGAGGAGGAACTAGGCAGAAATGAGGTAGTTACTGTATAACCACAGAAAAAAAACATTTGATGATGTTTTCTCAAAGAGGAGAATATAAAAACAGGCTGCAACTAAACAACCACAATTGGGTTAAATGTGGAAGACCCATTTCAGTTGAATGCATTCAGTTGTAAAATTGAATAGGTATCCCAATCTGCATTTACACTTTTATTTCTGAAGAGACAATGACAAGAAACCTAGTTTATAGTGCCGGAGGTCGTTGTGGTGTTGTCAGTTACTGTCATGTTAACACACAGTTAGAAACATTTGAACACGCCAGTGCACCCCTGCCCTCTGGCTTCCTTCCAGAGCCTACACCACTGACGCTCCCGTTCGCATTGGATTCAAGGAATGACAGACACGGTCCAACTGCAGAGACCACAGGGCATAAAATAAAACCACACTGGTTTTACAAAGGCATCAAATCATTGGGTCACATTGAGTTCTAAAGGGTCTTCATTTGATTCACCACAAAAGGTAAAAAGATCTCAGTGGAGCTCATTAAAATCAATGTAAATGTATGACAGGGTGTTAAACGACATGACCAAAAGTATGTGGACACCTGCTCGTCGAACAGCTCAAAAATCATGGCCGTTAATATGGAGTTGGTCCCTCCTTTGCTGCTATAACAGCCTCCACTCTTCTGGGAAGGCTTTGAACTAGATGTTGGAACATTGCTGCAGGGACTTGCTTCCATTCAGCCACAAGAGCATTACTGAGGTCGGGCACTGATGTTGGGCAATTAGGTGCAGTCGGCGTTCCAATTCATCCCAAAGGTGTTCGATGGGGTTGAGGTCAGGGTTCTGTGCAGGCCAGTCAAGTTCTTCCACATCGATCTCGACAAACCATTTCTGTATGGACCTTGCTTTGGGCATGGGGGCATTGTCATGCTGAAACAGGAAAGGGCCTTCCCCAAACTGTTGCCACAAAGTTAGAAGAATAGAATGTCATTGTATGCTGTAGCGTTAAGATTTCCCTTCACTGAAACTAAGGGGCGCGTTTCCCCTGCTCCAGAGTCCAATGGTGGTGAGCTTTATACCACTTCAGCCAACGCTTGGCATTGCGCATGGTGATCATGCTCGGGCATGGAAACCCATTTCATGAAGCTCCCGGCGAACAGTTTTTGTGCTGAAATTGCTTCCAGAGGCAGTTTGGTACTCGGTAGTGAGTGTTGCAACTGAAGACACTAGGCGGTCCCATTCTGTGAGCTTTTTTGGCCTACCACTTTGCGGCTGCGCCGTTGTTGCTCCGAGACGTTACCACTTCACAATGACAGCACTTACAGTTTACCGGGGCAGCTCTAGCAGGGAAGACATTTTACGAACTGACTTGTTGGACAGGTGGCATCCTATGACGGTGCCACGTGGCTCTTCAGTAAGGCCATTCTACTGCCAATGTTTGTCTATGGAGATTGCATGGCTGTGTGTTCAATTTTATACATGTCAAATCCACTAATTTGAAGTGGTGTCCACGTACTTTTGTATATACAGTTTATATTATATAATCATATTGCAGCCCAGGCAAACTACAAAGGTTATAAATTATGAAGCCAGAAAATAATTTCCCCTCATTCCTGTCCTAGGGGACCACACAGTGAACCTGTTCTGCTTGACACTTGGAACATTTTGAACATCTGTGGGAGAACTGAGAGCCCTGTCGTCTGTGTGACTGGTGTGACTCGTTAGCGCTTGTAGGCAGCATCTGCCTGTTCAGATGGAGACCGTGTCAGACGGATGGAAGCCTACTGACTTCTTTGTCAAATGAGGGTGAGATTCCAGAGATCTGATATCCAGTGTCTCAGGATGCTCTCAGAACATGTAGGGAGATATTTTGGTTGAATGTTGGGAGGATGTGCGCGTGTGTCTGTGCGCATGTATGCGTTGTGTGTGTGTGTGTGTGTGTGTGTGTGTGTGTGTGTGTGTGTGTGTGTGTGAGTGTGCAAGTGTGCAAGTGTGTGTGTGTGTGTGTCATTGTGGAAACGTGCACGCATTAATCCAGAGCTGGAGTGTAACCATGGGGCACAGCACTGCTGACCTGTTTACTGAGGAGAATGATCATCATGACCTCAGAGAGGGAAGAGGAGAGAAACACACCAGCTCCATCTGAATAACACTGTGAATATCTCAAACAGAATATATCCTGTGTTAGATCTTATGCTAATAGTCAGAGAAAAAATGGTTATCATCAAGAAATTGTAGTAGTCATCAATGAATAGGTTTTTAAAGGCTTGTGAACACTGCTTCAAGATCCCCCCCGGACGGAGTGCAATCAACCACAACATAACGGACTCCACTGGCAACATTATACTGTATGTCACATTAGGCAGCCATTTACAAAGATAACAACCAGTCTACCCATATTAATGTATAGATGGGCCAACACCCACAGTGTAATAGCAACTTGATGTAACTGTATCAGACATGTGCATTGAGGAAGTCTCCAGAGGGGGATGGTGTTTACATGTCAGTCAGAGGAACATGACATGAATACTAACAATGTGAGGTATTATTAAAATATGTGATACAAATGTTGCTGCTAAGGCAGTTTCTGGTAACA
This sequence comes from Salvelinus namaycush, assembly GCF_016432855.1. Classification (NCBI taxonomy): domain Eukaryota; kingdom Metazoa; phylum Chordata; class Actinopteri; order Salmoniformes; family Salmonidae; genus Salvelinus; species Salvelinus namaycush. Next base: position 26,770,193 of record NC_052326.1, on the reverse strand, counting down.
TAAAAAGGCTGGATGGAAACCTGGTCTACGCGATTAAAGTACATGTCGGGTAAAAAATGTCACGACAGGTCTGATGGAAACTTTGTCAGTAAACATTCCAAATGTTGGCAAAACAAAATACAAGGTGGGATATTCTTGTGTCGGTAAAATGTATGATGCGAGAAATGCCGGTGGAAACACCTTTATGGGAAAACATTCATATCAAAGTAAACTTGGAGTCACACGATGATATTATGTGGTCCTCCCACTACGACTCTGGAACGCATGCAGTTTATTAGGCTACAGATGAAATAAGTTATGAGGAACTTCACAGGGTGGTGTAAGTGCAATGTGATGAGCTTGATGCTCCTTTCAGAAAATATCGAGGGTCTAATTCTGGTGACATGATGATCGATGCTTGGCTGCCGTTTGAGAAATGAAAATAATGTTGCTCTTTTTGTCCATAATTATCTCATCATATAGTAGGCTAAACCCACACTATGTGAGCTGTTAGCTAGAGCGCGCGTACCAAGACCAGAGTGGGCACATTCTCTATACAACACTACATGTTTAGTGAAATAAACATCAGTAGAGTTGAAAATGTGATGGAAACACCATTTAACTTGCATTTTTTATTCGGTACATGGGAATTTAACCGCAAAAGTTATTTTATGTGCACTACATCATCACACAGTATTTTATCCACAAGACAATTTGATGGAAACACTTCTCTGGTGGGCAAATGCACAATTGTATGCAGATCTTAAAATATTCACATGAAAATCTGACGCCAATTGGATGTAAACCTTGCTATAGAAACACTTTCAACACACTTCCTGCTAACTATCTCTACTTCAGTCCCGTCTACAGGCTCCAACTCACTGGGAGGTTTCCCCATGAGAACAGCTCTTTACAACAGTAACCTGATCAAGCTAGGTTCAGGTAACAGAGATGCCTGACAGACAGCCTGCTGGGTCTTAGCTGTTATATCCCCACCTTCTTCACAGCTCTGGGAGCAGTCTGGGAACTACGAGACAATGCTTTTAAGAAACAGGTCAGAGCAGTTCTCAATCCAAAAACACTGTCATCCGAGCCACTCTCAAAGCAAGGCCACCACTTCAATTAAACTCAAAGGCGTATCAATATCACCACTAGCCATTAACTGCTAGTTTTCAAGCCCTGCCAAGCACTTCTAGAGTGACAACACATTACAAAAGTAGATACAAATGCCAATTTTGACAGTGATATCAACTGGGGGTATTGTCTTTGCTCTGATGAATATTACACCCATTGTGCTGCTTTTATTGTCACTTGGGATGAAGAATTTCATTCATATCAATGTAGCCTCGTCTCATTCACATGAATGTACTTCAGTGTGATTGACTGTTCAGTGTTTAGTCCTCATCGGTTTAATTTCAAAGCACCCCATCCCCTGGCACCTTCCAACAAGATACTAGGTTGTGATAATGGTCTTGAAATACAACTTGCTCTACCTGTATCAGACAAATGACACCCATTATAAACTAGTGCTGATGTGAAACTGGATGGCTGTCAATTGAGAGCGAATACATGTTTCCAAAATATTTAGGCATCCCAGGATGAGGGTACCCTAGGTGTAGGATTTAATAGCAAGACACACATGCAACAGCACATGCACGAACCCTAGGGGCAGACGGTACATATCTCCAGATTCACCTCGATGAGAGCAACTGAGGAGGAGAAATAGGCCACGCGCTGACTCACAGCTCAAAGTCACCACTGAGTGTAATAAGATGGGACTCCTGGGTCTCAGATTAATGCCCTCAGTTAGGCAAGGAGCCAGTACAGAAACAGTTCAGGCAGCTGGGCTTCTTCTCATTCACCCACATTAGAAACTCTCCATCCATCCATCTATCCATCCATCCATCCATCCATCCATACATACTCACCATGCTCAGGGAACCCAATCCCAGCTAGAAGAGATTAGACTTTTAAAGACTACAGCTATTAAATTATTCAATAATTGTTATGAAACACCAGGACACTTAGCCAATGAGAGGAGCGGAGGAATCATCATGCATCACAGGCTATAAGAGGTGTGAGTGTGAGAGTATAAGAGCAGTTGTGGGATACTTGTGAGAGAGAAAGAGAGCAAGAGAGAGAGTATGTGTAGTGTAAGAGAGGAGGCATAAAAAAAGAGAAAGAGGGAGAGGTAGTGGGAGAAAGAATGAGAGAGGTGGAGTGAATCACAGTACTATATTTAGGGATATACTTTGTGCTGTGAAAGGGAATGACTGAGATGGCCATGTGCCACTGGGTGGGGTGGTTGTTGTACTTACGAGAGGGAGAGGGTGAAGTGGAAGCGCTGGCGGAGGCCCTTGAAGGTGAGGAAGGACTGCAGGGGGAAGTTCCTGGTGGTCATCTCACAGTAGGGCTTTTCATAACTCCCAGATGGACACTCGCACTTGAATCCTCCCACCAGCAGGTTCACACAGGTGCCCCCGTTCTTACACACACCTGGGGCACAACGCCCGGAGCGGCACGACAGCTCACACCACTTGCCTGGAGGAAGAGAGAGATGGACAGAGATGGGAGGGAGGAATAGAGAGGTGAAGAGAAAGTGAGACGAGTCAGAATTAACCAGTATCAAGGTGACAAATCAGTGCCAGCCCTGGACAGTGTGTGGGTTAAAACCATTGGTCCTCCTTTCCAGTTCAACTTTACTAGTGTCAATTCTCACCACACCACTGCAGCAGTTCAATATGGGGCATGGCAAGATGCCTCCAAAACTTAGCACGAGCCGTGAGGGACAGAGGGTAAGGGAATGTGAGAGAGCGAGGGAGTCACAGAGTGCTATGGCAGGGGGAAACTGTCACTGTTATTAAGCCTCCATGCTTTGTGTAGCCCTGCGCTCACAACTTCTATTTGTCTCCAGTCTCTGGATGAGAGGCTGCAGTTGCTATGACGAGACTACACGCCTCTTTGCACGAGCTGGAATTTGTGTCAGAGCCACTCAGCAGTGTGGAACACTTCCGCTGTGTGTCGTGTTACTGTACGGTCCTGTACACACCACAAAGACAACATCTCTATAGACTATAGATACACATGACTTGTGTTGTACATCCTCGCTAATCACAGGATTCTCAGTCTAAGACAATTAAGGACACCCTTTGTTTCACTACTGTTGTAGGGTGCATTCATTCCTTCATTCATGTATTTATTCATTCAACTCCAAGGCTGTTGTGGTTATTATGGATTACACTTTGACAAGATGTGAATTAAAACATGTTATCCTATGCTGACTGTACTGTTACAGTACAATCAGCAATATACCATGGTGGGCTACACTGGCAGAAGAACAGTCACTTTGCCCTGGTGAACCATGACAATGTGTTGCCGTTTTCTTGTTGATGGCGCTTGGGGACAATTGGCTACTGCTAGTCACTCAGAAACAGAAAAAAACTATAGCTGCATGAGTCGTGTGGAATTTAATCAGCGACTCGCCTCGGGCAACACGTTACTTCTGTCTCTTTAAACAAATGAGGGGAAGATGGGACATTTAGTCATGGCTTGATGTGGTCAAACATTGCTGCAGCCAACACTGGGCTATTGTAGGAAAGTGGCACACTGGGATAGTAGTGTACTTCTTCTAAAGTCACCTTGGGCACTACAGTGGCCTCATTACAGCACTACAGTGGCCTCATTCTCTGTGAGGAGGTTTCAACGTTAATGTTCTGTATTCTACTCTTCAGAGTGATAATTGCACACCACATCAAAAGAGAATAATATTTTTATAGTATTTATAATATTTTTAGAGCATTATTGATTCATTTACTAAGAAAACTATATGCAATCATCTTACACTCAAACCGGAAAAATTGTAGTATTCTGTTTACCCCAAAATACCTACCAGCAAAGCTAAAATTCTACTCTAGTGGATATATCCCACCGTGGTGTCTATAAAACATACAGAAGCCAGTAAGAGTCAATAGTGAGCATCCGGTCTCCGTCCTGCAGACACCTGAGCCTGTTCTGTTGTTTGTTCTGTTGTCTATATGGTAACCTGAGAATAAACAGAGCCCGTGTTTTTTTGTCAAGCATCCCTCTGGGACACCCGCCCGCCACAGGTGCAGGGTCTTGGAACAACAGCTCTGGGTTGTTAGGTGAACTGGGCCGCGTAAAGATGGGAGGAGCTTGCCAGAGAGTCACTATTTCAGAGAGTCCACCTCAATCAATTATTTAGACAGCATTTCCTCTGCTCTAGTTGCACACCTTCAGATCCCCTCCCTCCCTAACTTTCTGTTTACTGCCAGCATGAATCATTAAGGCTGTCAAAATGTGCAGGGATCCTGGAGATGGTGCCGCTTGGTTTTAGGGAGGAGGAGATGCTCTGCTGTTGTGAGTCCACACACAATTGGCCAGCCAAATGACCAGTCTCCGTAATAACCGTTTGAATAGCAAGGAAAATCTAAAACATCTCCTTTCCTCCACTCCTGACTGCATCTGATGCCATAGAAATATAATGAATAGAATGGGAGACCCCATTCAAGTCAATGATGGCATAATGAGTGGACTGGTGGCCCTATAAATTCCGCAATGCGGAGAACACAAACAGAATCACGGAATCCAGACATTAAACAGAATTCAACAATACCGGCATAAAAAATGTACTGAACTTAGTAGGAAATCAAATAAATGTATTGAACTTATTAGAAAATACAGTGCCTTCAGAAAGTATTCACACCCCTTGACTTTTTCCACATTTTGTTGTGTTACAACCTGAACTGTTGGAATTTTCACTTGAGAAATACTGCACCAGACACCTTTGTCAGGGGTAAAATACTGCACCAGACACCTTTGTCAGGGGTAAAATACTGCACCAGACACCTTTGTCAGGGGTAAAATACTGCGACTAAGACATCTTCGACAAAACATTTAAATTAATGAAACATTTCTTGAGTTAACTTAGATTCATTTAAGAGAAAGAGTATACTGGCTACGGCGTCTCAGATGGACAAACAGAACTATTGCAGCTTTTTTTTGTTTTTTTAAGGGAGTATGCGAGCTCACCCATTCGGTTCGCCGAAGCATGTGCAAGGTTTAACACTCACACAGATGGGTCTCCAGATGCCTCGTCTCCAACCACCACATATCAAAACTGAGTTGACAAGGCATTCCGATTAAAAAAAAAATTGGGTTCTGTCCAGACATCCAAAACATAATTTTCAATGCAACAAAGAACAAAAAACACATCTCTTCCATAATTAATCTTCAGCTCTAACAGACTGAGGAGAGAGAGCTGCTTATCAAACAATAGCCAATTATCACAGGAGATGAGAATCACCAGTAGAATAGGCTAGTACACAGACACCATTCACAGCCCTCAGCTGGCACTGTACACCTCTACTGATCTTTATATAATCTAGATGTTGTGACAACAGAGTCTATGATCACTATGACTGGTTCATAGTATCGTAAAGATTTGTGTAATTGTTAAGCTGCTGCTTTTAAAACAATGTCTGTGAATGCGCAGGGGGACTAAACCCCGTGCTGTAAGTAACTCCTCGTGCTGAGACTCCTCTACAGACCTGGATAGGGTGTTTCTGTAACTTCAGGTAACTGAAACGTATGGTCTCCTCTCCTAAATGAAACAGAATGGTAGGGTCCTCATATTGGCACAGTCTCTGCTGAAGGCATAGAGGAAGGGTGTTAAGAGAACTCAACACTGGGTCGACACACTCAACAGGGCTTATTTAACAGCAAACATACTGTGAGTCTGCTGTGAGGATACACTTGACATGTACACTGAGTGTACAAAACATTAAAGACACCTTCCTAATACTGAGTTGGATTTAAAAAGGTGAAATCAATAAGGGATCAGCTTTCACCTGGATTCACCTGGTCAGTCTGTCATGGAAAGAGCAGGTGTCCTTAATGTGTTGTACACTCAGTATAAATCAGGTCCATGTAGAAAACTATTCTATATCTCATCCACTGATTCCACTCACTCCACTAGTAGTGAAGGTGACAGAGTGGCATAATTTTGATCCTACTGGTGAAACCCATCATATTATAGCCCAGGTGATGCACCTGGACCAGACAACAGGCTAACAGGAGGCAACAATGATGGGGCTGCTTTTAATAACTACCTAGATCAGAGGCGAGGGACTAAAACAGAGACATTCTGTGGGATGCATTGAATAAAGCACAAAACACAATCTTTGATCACAATCCGATTGCTGCCCATTCAGAGCCTGCAGCAGCCGTCGGGGTAATTTTGAAAAGTGTCCATGAGGCATTCCTACATGCTTTGATCTTTGAGTTGATTAATACGACTTCAAACACTGAATTATAAAGCTCTCAGCATGTTTGTACTGTTGGCTACTGAGTAAGTACACAACATACAAAATTGCTTGATCAAAGAAAAACAGTATGCCACAACAGCCTTGTTCTGTGGAGCCTCTTTTCATGTGGGGCAGAGTGTTTCATATGGGGCAGAGTGTGTTTTGCAATACACTATATATACAAAAGTATGTGGACACCCCTTCAAATGAGTGGATTCAGCTATTTCAGCCACACCCGTTGCTGACAGGTGTGTAAAATCGAGCACACAGCCATGCAAACTACATAGACAAATGTTGGTAGTAGAATGTCCATACTGAAGAGCTCTGTGACTTTCAACGTGGCACCATCATAGGATGCCACCTTTCCAAAAAGATAGTTTGTCAAATTTCTACCCTGCTAGAGCTGCCCTGGTCAACTGTAAGTGCTGTTATTGTGAAGTGGAAATGTCTAGAAGTTTCATCAAATGGGTTTCCATGGCCAAGCAGCAGAACAAAAGCCTAAGATCAACATGCGCAATGCCAAGCGACGGCTGGAGTGGTGTAAAGCTCACCGCCATTGGACTCTGGAGCTGTGGAAAGGCGTTCTCTGGAGTGATGAATCACATTTCACTACCTGGCAGTCTGATGGACAAATCTGGGTTTGGCGGATGCCAGGAGAACGCTACCTGCCCCAATGCATAGTGCCAACTGTAAAGTTTGGTGGAGGAGGAATAATGGTCTGGGGCTGTTTTTCATGGTTCGGGCCCCTTAGTTCCAGTGATGGGAAATCTTAGAGCTACAGCATACAATGACATTGTAGACAATTCTGTTCTTCCAACTTTGTGGCAACAGTTTGGGGAAGGCCCTTTCCTGTTTCAGCATGACAATGCCCCCATGCACAAAGTGAGGTCCATACAGAAATGGTTTGTAGAAATCGGTGTGGAAAAACTTTATTGGCCTGCAAAAAGCCCCGACCTCAACTCCATCGAACACCTTTGGGATTAATTGGAACACTGACTGCGAGCCAGGCTTAATCGCCCAACATCAGTGCCCAACCTTACTAATGCTCGTGGCTGAATGGAAGCAAGTCCTGCAACAATGTTCCAACATCTATGGAAAGCATTCCTAGAAGAGTGGAGGCTGTTATAGCAGAAAAGAGGGGGACCAACTCCATATTATTGCCCATGATTTTGGAATGAGATGTTCGATAAGCAGGTGTTCACATACATTTGGCCATGTAGTGTAGTTCACAGTGCAGTATGAAACACTGTAAATGTAGAGGCTAAAAGTAGTTTTTTTATTTTACTAGGCAAGTCAGTTAAAAACAAATTCTTATTTACAATGACGGCTTACCAAAAGGCAAAAGGCCTCCTGCGGGGATGGGGGCTGGGATAAAAAAAAAATATATAGGACAAAACACACATCACGACAAGAGAGACAACACTACATAAAGAGAGACCTAAGACGACAACATAGCATGGCAGCAACTCAACATGACAACAACATGGTAGCAACACAACATGGTAGCAGCACAAAACATCGTACAAACATTATTGGGCACAGACAACAGCACCAAGGAGACGACAATACATCACACGAAGCAGCCACAACTGTCAGTAAGTGTCCATGATTGAGTCTTTGAATGAAGAGATGGAGATAAAAGTGTCCAGTTTGGAGTCTCTGGGTTCGCGCCCAGGCTCTGTCGCAGCCGGCCGCGACCGGGAGGTCCGTGGGGCGACGCACAATTGGCCTAGCGTCGTCCGGGTTAGGGAGGGTTTGGCCGGTAGGGATATCCTTGTCTCATCGCGCTCCAGCGACTCCTGTGGCGGGCCGGACGCAGTGTGCGCTAACCAAGGGAGCCAGGTGCACGGTGTTTCCTCCGACACATTGGTGCGGCTGGCTTTCGGGTTGGAGGCACGCTGTGTTAAGAAGCAGTGCGGCTTGGTTGGATTGTGCTTCGGAGGACGCATGGCTTTCGACCTTCGTCTCTCCCGAGCCCGTACGGGAATTGTAGCGATGAGATAAGATAGTAATTACTAGCGATTGGATACCACGAAAATTGGGGAGAAAAGGGGGTAAAAAATGTTTTTTTTCTAAGTGTCCAGTTTGAGTGTTTTTTGCAGCTCGTTCCAGTCGCTAGCTGCAGCGAACTGAAAAGAGGAGCGACGCAGGGATGTGTGTGCTTTGGGGACCTTTAACAGAATGTGTTTGGCAGAACGGGTGTTGTATGTGGAGGATGAGGGCTGCAGTAGGTATCTCAGATAGGTGGGAGTGAGGCCTAAGAGGGTATTATAAATAAGCATCAACCAGTGGGTCTTGCGACTGGATGACCAGTTTACAGCGGAGTATAGAGTGCAGTGATGTGTCCTATAAGGAGCATTGGTGGCAAATCTGATGGCCGAATAGTAAAGAACATCTAGCCACTCGAGAGTACCCGCCGATCTATAAATAACATATCCGTAATCTAGCATGGGTTGGATGGTCATCTGAATCACGGTTAGTTTGGCAGCTGGGGTCAAAGAGGAGCGATTACGATAGAGGAAACCAAATCTAGATTTAACCTTAGCCTGTATATTTGATATGTGCTGAGAGAATGACAGTGTACAGTCGAGCCATGCTTCCAAGTACAATGTATGAGGTGATTACCTCAAGCTCTAAACTCTCAGAAGTAGTAACCACATGACCTTTGTTTTGGAGGTGTTCAGAACAAGGTTAAGGCCAGAGAAAGCTTGTTGGACACTAAAAAAGCTTTGTTCTAGAGCGTTTAACACAAAATCCGGGGAGGGGCCAGTTTAGTATAAGACCATAATCTGCATATAAAATTTGAGAGCTTTCTACTGCCTGAGCTATGTTGTTGATGTAAATTGAGAAGTGCGTGGGGCCTAGGATTGAGACAGATATTTTTTTGGGGTCAAGTTTAGGGAGCTCCTTTTGCACCTCGGACTCAGTGACCACCGGCAGGGAGAAACTTTGTAGCGGGGCAGAGGAAAAGAGGGAGGAGCATCGGGTCTAATCACATTAGAAGGGGTGGGAGATGAGGTAATGTTGGACGGGCAAGGAGGCATGGCTGAGTCAAATAGGAATCCTTACTTAATGAAGTGGTGATTGAAGAGCTCAGCCATGTGCTCCTTGTCAGTAACAACCACATCATCAACATTAAGGGACATGTGAGGAGGAGGGTTTATTGTCCATTTCTTTAACCGTTTTCCAGAACTTCTTGGGGTTAGACCCACAGAGAGAACTGCTCCTTAAAGTAACTTACTTTGGCCTTCTGGATAGCCTGAGTGCACTTATTTCTCATTTGCCTGAACGAGAGCCAGTCAGCCTGAGTATGCATGTGCCAAGCCTTTCACCAAATGGAAATCTTGAGGTGGAGTAACTCTGCCAAACATTTAACCTTTATTTAACCAGGTAAGTCATTGAGAACACATTCTCTTTTACAGTCTCCCGGGTGGCGCAGTGGTCTAGGGCACTGCATCGCAGTGCTAGCTGCGCCACCAGAGTCTCTGGGTTCGCGCCCAGGCTGGGCTGGGTTCGCGCCCAGGCTCTGTCGCAGCCGGCCGCAACCGGGAGGTCCGTGGGGCGACGCACAATTGGCATAGCGTCGTCCGGGTTAGGGAGGGTTTGGCCGGTAGGGATATCCTTGTCTCAGTATGTAAAAATGTAATAAAATGTATGCACTCTACTGTAAGTCGCTCTGGATAAGAGCGTCTGCTAAATGACTAAAATGTAATGTAAAATGTACAATAACGACCTGTATGTATGCGATAGTGATGCACAGGTCAGCTGTTTGTTCACCCGCACACAAACACAATTGCTAATAACCCATCTGTAACCGCCGGACTATGAGGCCCGCACCCGATAGGCATATGTTGTTTCGGCATATCCTTTCCGACATCTTGGAATGCTATTTCTTAGTCAAGATGCAGCTTCTCTTCTGTCATTACTTATTGCCCCTTGCTCACCAGAATAACATCATAAATTGATAGTATGAACCCTTCAATCTAGTTGACATAGGTAAAGTTTGTTTTCCTTTACTCTTCCATTTCTGTTCCTCTCACGCAGCAAAGACATTTAGGGACCACGGAGAAAATGCAATAACCCCCAAAATGGGAAAGATTTTCCAAGCAAAATTAACATCAGTTTGACCGGTTATAAGGAAATTTAAAAATCTGTTAAAACGACCCAACATGTTTTTGATACTCAGTACTTTGTTGAAGCACCTTTGGCTGTGATTACAGCCTCGAGTCTTCTTGGGTATGACGCTACAAGCTTGGCACACCTGTAATTGGAGAGTTTCTCCCATTCTTCTCTGCAGATCCTCTCAAGCTCTGTCAGGTTGGATTGGGAGCGTCGCTGCACAGCCATTTTCAGGTCTCTCCAGAGATGTTTGATCGGGTTCAAGTCCAGGCTCTGGCTGGGCCACTCAAGGACATTCAGAGACTTGTCCCGAAGCCACTCCTGCGTTGTCTTGGCTGTGTGCTTAGGGTCGTTGTCCTGTTGGAAGGTGAACCTTCGCCCCAGTCTGAGGTCCTGAGCGCTCTGGAGCAGGTTTTCATCAAGGATCTCTGTACTTTGCTCTGTTCATCTTTCCCTCGATCCTGACTAGTCTCCCAGTCCCTGCTGCTGAAAAACATGCCCACAGCATGATTCTGCCACCACCATACTTCACAGTTGAGATGGTATAGGCCAGGTGATGAATGGTGCCTGGTTTCCTCCAGACGTGACGCTTGCAATTCAGGCCAAAGAGTTCGATCTTGATTTTATCAGACCAGAGAATCTTGTTTCTCATGGTCTGAGAGTCCTTTAGGTGCCTTTTGGCAAACGCCAAGCGGGCTGTCATGTGCCTTTTACTGAGGAGTGGCTTGCGTCTGGCCACTCTACAATAAAGGCCTGATTGGTGGAGTGCTGCAGAGATGGTTGTCCTTTTGGAAAGTTCTCCCATCTCTACAGAGGAACTCTGGAGCCCTGTCAGAGTGACCATCGGGTTCTTGATCAACCTCCCTGACCAAGACCCTTCTCCCCCGATTGCTCAGTTTGGCCGGGCGGCCGGCTCTAGATAGAGTTTTGGTGGTTCCAAACTTCTTCTATTTAAGAATGATGGAGGCCACTGTGTTCTTGGGGACTTTCAATACTGCAGACATTTTTTTGTACCCTTCCTCAGATCTGTGCCTCTAAACAATCCTGTCTCAGAGCTCTATGGACAATTCCTTCGACTTCATGGCTTGGTATTTTCTCTGACATGCACTGTCAACTGTGGGACCTTATATAAACAGGTGTGTGCCTTGCCAAATCATGCCCAATCCATTGAATTTATCACAGGTGGACTCCAATCAAGTTGTAGAAACATCTCAAGGATGATCAATGGAAATAGGATGCACTTGTGCTCAATTTCGAGTCTCATAGTAAAGGGTCTGAATACTAATGTAAATAAGGTATATATTTCATTTTTTCTAAAAACATGTTTTCGCTTTGTCATTATGGGGTAGTGTGTAGATTGATGAATAAGGCTATAAAGTAACAAAATGTGGAAAAAGTCAAAGAGTCTGAATACTTTCCGAATGCACTGTATAACAGCGATGCGTTCTGCTAGAAACAAGCTGTAAAATACCCGGGAAAGACGTGCCTCCGATGCATATGGGAATATCATTGTTTAGCTTTTTTGATATTCAGAGGCTGAGCTAAAACCTTCTATAGTTGAGGAGACAATGTTTTTTACTTTGGAAGTAAACTCATTCCCTAACGACAGATAAAACTAATGAAAGAATAACCTCAATGTAGGCTATAGATATGAATTGCACAAGAAACAAGAATGATACATTTACGTTTTAATTATGTATTATTTTATTATTATTATTATATATATTATTCTTTATTTAACCCGCTTGATCCCCACTCTCTTATCATTCACACAATATTTCATGACCCTAAACCCACCTACGGGGACTGCGGGTTATGAGTTAACCCGCGCATCATTAGAATGCAAGTGTTTTCTGTCCATTTGTTCTGTTTCCAGACTGAGTCAGCCAGACTTAATCATTCGCTCTGCCCTTCACAACGTGAGTAAATTGGATGGCTGCTCTGATCTGTTATTTTTCTCGCTTCCATCATACTGCCATCTGGACCCGCCCACGGAACCCAACACACACACACACACACCCACATGGAGCAGGCAATTCAGCATCTACACACACTCCCTCTGACACACACACACCCAAACACAACTCCCTCAAACACGCACACCAGCCAATTGAGCCCACACACACTCTCGGCACAGCGGGACAGTGTCAAATCCAACTGTCAGTCATGTTGAACAGCAGGAGCTATAGATTCCATCCAGGACAAACCCATCAACCCAGCCCTGTCTTGGAGAGGAGACAGGTTGACTGCTCTCTCAGCCTTGTTTCAGCAAATATTAGAGCAAGCCTGAAAGCGTGATACATACGTCATAAATCATCAGCTAACACAAGTGTACTGTATGTCTGGATCATATTAATACTCCTATTACCCGGCAGGCAGGCTTGGTAGATTGAGTTGAACTGAGCTGGCCCGTACAGGCGGTACAGTCCTGATCTAAGTGCAATTGATGAGGATCCCTCTGCTCCTCCTACACCTGACTCACAAGACACACACCACGAACCATCGTCCTCCACAGTTCAGCTTTCACACATCCACAGTGGTACATGAGAAAGAATGCTGCTCATCCTGAACCTCAGTGACTAAGCCTACACAGTCAATCACTCACACATACCCACTCACTAGCACAACATATTATGGTCACCCACACTTGTGTGACCAAGTCTTGCCAAGATTTGAACCATAGAACAGAGTATGGTTGTAAACTGTACACAGAGTTTACTTAATTGCGCTAACCCACTGTCCTAGTAGAAGTATTAACACTGATGTACTTGTATATACAGTGGGGAGAACAAGTATTTGATACACTGCCGATTTTGCAGGTTTTCCTACTTACAAAGCATGTAGAGGTCTGTAATTTTTATCATAGGTACACTTCAACTGTGAGAGACGGAATCTAAAAAAAATCAAGAAAATCACATTGTATGATTTTTAAGTAATTAATTTGCATTTTATTGCATGACACAAGTATTTGATACATCAGAAAAGCAGAACTTAATATTTGGTACAGACACCTTTGTTTGCAATTACAGAGATCATACATTTCCTGTAGTTCTTGACCAGGTTTGCACATACTGCAGCAGGGATTTTGGCCCACTCCTCCATACAGACCTTCTCCAGATCCTTCAGGTTTCGGGGCTGTCGCTGGGCAATACGGACTTTCAGCTCCCTCCAAAGATTTTCTATTGGGTTCAGGTCTGGAGACTGGCTAGGCCACTCCAGGACCTTGAGATGCTTCTTACGGAGCCACTCCTTAGTTGCCCTGGCTGTGTGTTTCGGGTCGTTGTCATGCTGGAAGACCCAGCCACGACCCATCTTCAATGCTCTTACTGAGGGAAGGAGGTTGTTGGCCAAGATCTCGCGATACATGGCCCCATCCATCCTCCCCTCAATACGGTGCAGTCGTCCTGTCCCCTTTGCAGAAAAGCATCCCCAAAGAATGATGTTTCCACCTCCATGCTTCACGGTTGGGATGGTGTTCTTGGGGTTGTACTCATCCTTCTTCTTCCTCCAAACACGGAGTGGAGTTTAGACCAAAAAACTCTATTTTTGTCTCATCAGACCACATGACCTTCTCCCATTCCTCCTCTGGATCATCCAGATGGTCATTGGCAAACTTCAGACGGGCCTGGACATGCGCTGGCTTGAGCAGGGGGACCTTGCGTACGCTGCAAGGATTTTTAATCCATGATGGCGTAGTGTGTTACTAATGGTTTTCTTTGAGACTGTGGTCCCAGCTCTCTTCAGGTCATTGACCAGGTCCTGCCGTGTAGTTCTGGGCTGATCTCTCACCTTCCTCATGATCATTGATGCCCCATGAGGTGAGATCTTGCATGGAGCCCCAGACCGAGGGTGATTGACCGTCATCTTGAACTTCTTCCATTTTCTAATAATTGCGCCAACAGTTGTTGCCTTCTCACCAAGCTGCTTGCCTATTGTCCTGTAGCCCATCCCAGCCTTGTGCAGGTCTACAATTTTATCCCTGATGTCCTTACACAGCTCTCTGGTCTTGGCCATTGTGGAGAGGTTGGAGTCTGTTTGATTGAGTGTGTGGACAGGTGTCTTTTATACAGGTAACGAGTTCAAACAGGTGCAGTTAATACAGGTAAAGAGTGGAGAACAGGAGGGCTTCTTAACCTGTTGAGGACAGAGGGCGCTGTTTTCACTTTGGGGGAAAATCGTGCCCAATTTAAACGGCCTCGTACTCAATTCTTGCTCGTACAATATGCATATTATTATTACTATTGGATAGAAAACACTCTCTAGTTTCTAAAACCGTTTGAATTATATCTGTGAGTAAAACAGAACTCATTTTGCAGCAAACTTCCTGACAGGAAGTGGAAAATCTGAAATCAATGCACTGTTCTAGGGCCTGCCTATTAATGTCCTTGATATTTATTAGAATACATGCACTTCATACGTCTTCCACTAGATGTCGACAAGCAGTGAGAGAAGAAATGGAGTGTGTAACTTGATCTGGGGTCGAATAATAGCTCTCGGCATGACGTGTCACCAGTTTCCTGTTTTCTGGAGAGCGCGTGAAGGGACCTGGTATTGCCTTCTGTAAAGCTGTCGTTATGGACGACTAATATCTCCGGCTTTCATTTTATTTGATACATGTGACAATATCATCGTAAAGTATGTTTTTTCAATATAGTTTTATTAGATTATTGAAATTTATTCGGGACGTTAGGCGTGTTGCGTTGTGTGCCTTTGTTCAGGAAGGAGAGCTTAGCGCCACTTTGCTAGCTTTCCGTGCTAATTGACTGGAGAAGAGGACATTCTAAATCCAAACAATGATTGTTCCCGACAAAGGACCCCTTGTACAACATTCTGATGAAAGATCATCAAAAGTAGGACCCATTTTATGATGCTATTTCATATATCTGTCGAACATGTGAAATAGTCGTTTGCGCCTTGAGTTTGGGCACTCTCTCGCTATACCTAAGCTGGATGTCGTAATGAAGTTATTTTTAGAATTCTAACACGGAGATTGCATTAAGAACTAGTGTATCTATAATTTCCTATACAACATGTATTTTCTAGTAACGTTTATGAATAGTTATTTGGTCAGAATAGTTGAGTGTCATAAAAATATACGCACATTCTGGGAAAAAGATGCTACGTTAGCACAATGTATAACCACTGATTTCAGCTCTAAATATGCACATTTTCAAACAAAACATAAGTGTATGTATAACCTGATGTTATAGGACTGTCATCTGATGAAGGTTTATGAAGGTTAGTGAAAATTAATATCTTTTGCTGGTTTATTCCCTATCGCTAACGTGCCTATTGCTATCGCTAACGTGCCTTGATGAATGAATGCGGTAGTGTGGTAGGCTATTGTAGTAAGCTAATATAATGCTATATTGTGTTTTCGCTGTAAAACACTTAAAAAATCGGAAATATTGGCTGGATTCACAAGATGTTTGTCTTTAATTTGCTGTACACCATCGATTTTTCAGAAATGTTTTATGATGAGTATTTAGGTATTTGACGTTGGTGTCTGTAATTACTCTGGCTGCTTCGGTTCTATTTCTGACGGTAGCTGTGATGGTAGCTGCAATGTAAAACTGATTTATACCTCAAATATGCACATTTCTCGAACAAAACATAGATTTATTGTATAACATGTTATAAGACTGTCATCTGATGAAGTTGTTTCTTGGTTAGTTTGGTTGGTTCTTGGTTAGTTAGGTTGGCTTTGTGCATGCTACCTGTGCTGTGAAAAATGTCTGTCCTTTTTTGTATTTGGTGGTGAGCTAACATAAATATATGTGGTGTTTTCGCTGTAAAACATTTAAAAAATCGGACATGTTGACTGGGTTCACAAGATGTGTATCTTTCATTTGCTGTATTGGACTTGTTAATGTGTGAAAGTTAAATATTTCTAAAAAATATCTTTTGAATTTCGCGCTCTGCCTTTTCCGTGGAATGTGGGAGGAGTTCCGCTAGCGGAACGCCAGAGCCAGACAGGTTAAAGAAAAACTAACAGGTCTGTGAGAGCCAGAATTCTTACTGGTTGGTAGGTGATCAAATACTTATGTCATGCAATAAAATGCAAATGAATTACTTAAAAATCATACAATGTGATTTTCTGTAATTTTGTTTTAGATTCCATCTCTCACAGTTGAAGTGTACCTATGATAAAAATTACAGACCTCTACATGCTTTGTAAGTAGGAAAACCTGCCAAATCGTCAGTGTATCAAATACTTGTTCTCCCCACTGTATATATAACCTATTTTCTCTGTATATATCAACGATGTAGTTCTTGCTGTGGGTGATTCCTTGATCCACCTCTACGCAGACGACACCATTCTGTATACATCTGGCCCTTCTTTGGATACTGTGTTAACAAACCTCCAAATGAGCTTCAATGCCATACAACACTCCTTCCGTGGCCTCCAACTCCTCTTAAACGCTGGTAAAACTAAACGCATGCTTTTCAACCGATCGCTGCCCGCCCAACTAGCATCACTACTCTGGACAGTTCTGACTTAGAATACGTGGACAACTACAAATACCTAGGTGTCGGACTAGACTGTAAACTCTCCTTCTAGACTCATATTAAGCATCTCCAATCCAAAATTAAATCTAGAATCGGTTCCCTATTTCGCAGCAAAGCCTCCTTCACTCACGCTGCCAAACTTACCCTCGTAAAACTGACCATCCTAATGATCCTCGACTTCGGCGATGTCATTTACAAAATAGCCTCCAACACTCTACTCAGCAAACTGGATGCAGTCTATCACAGTGCCATCCGTTTTGTCACCAAAGCCCCATATACTACCCACCACTGCGACCTGTATGCTCTCGTCGGCTGGCCCTCACTACATATTCGTCGCCAGACCCACTGGCTCCAGGTGATCTATAAGTCTTTTCTAGGTAAAGCTCCGCCGTATCTCAGCTCACTGGTCACCATAGCAACACCCACCCATAGCACGTGCTCCTGCTGGTATATCTCACTGGTCATCCCCAAAGCCAACACCTCCTTTGGCCGCCTTTCCTTCCAGTTCTCTGCTGCCAATGACTGGAACGAATCGAGAAAAAAAAAAATAATAATCGCTGAAGTTGGAGACTTATATCTCCCTCACTAACTTTAAGCATCAGCTATCTGAGCAGCTCACCGATCGCTGCAGCTGTACACAGCCCATCTATAAATAGCTCATCCAACTACCTACCTCCTCCCCATATTGTTTTTATTTACTTTTGTTGTTGCTCTTTTGCACACCAGTATTTCTACTTGCACATCATCATCTGCACATCTATCACTCCAGTGTTAATTTGCTAAACTGTAATTACTTCGCTACTATGGCCTATTTATGCCATTTGCACACACTGTATATAGATTTTTCTATTGTGTTATTGACTGTAGTTTTGTTTATTCCATGTGTAACTCTGTGTTGTTGTTTTTTGTCGCACTGCTTTGCTTTATCTTGGCCAGGTCGCAGTTGTAAATGAGAACTTGTTCTCAACTGGCCTACCTGGTTAAATAAAGGTGAAATGAAAAAATTATATTAAAAATGAAAAAGGATACCAGAAACGATTAATCCATCTCTATAGAAAGGAGCGAGAATCCAACCATATTTCATGCTTTTATCTAACTAGAGCAGCAGTTAACTTCAAAGAACATACTGTATGTACCATAGGGAGAGAGCAGGGCTCGGGTGAAATTAAATTAACTTTCATTCAACCCCACAACCCTTTGATAAACAGAGGGCAAAGACTCTGGTATTTGTTCATATTAGCATATGTTCATTCCCTTCCCTTTCTCTCCATTCTACAACTCTCCCCCGAAGCAGAGAAAGCAGATCCTCTGATATTTTCAGGATATGACAATATTTAGCGCAGTGTATGCATAATCTTTCCTCCCTAAATGTGCTTTAAGTGTAAAAAAAGAAGACTTTAAAAGCGAACCCATTTGAGATGGGGACTGAGATAGTAATGAATAACAGAGTACCGCCATCTTCAAAAATGGAAGCTTTTAAAAGTTCTTCCTTTCCACCATTCCTCAGAGCCCACCGCCTTTACACAGTATGTTTAGTTACATTTTATCCATCCCAGCTATTTTTTTTACCAGGGGGCATTGTTACAGGCAGGAGACACTCTCCCTCTTTCAATCTGTAGCCATCCATAATTCAGCACCTCCTTCCATTATTCCTCTCAGAGCTACTCTGCTGCTGACCGGCCAAATTGCTATTGTTTTCCCCATTCAGAGACACTCATCACTGTAATGCTACAAGATAGACCCCAGGAAGGCAATCCCACACTCTGGTGCACCATGGACCTGGTTATTCTTCATAGCGCTCACATTGTAAGACCCTGTTAGCCCAACCAAGACAGAATGTGATCCAGACTTCCTCCCACACACACTTCCTTTATGCAAGTTCATAATCTCTCATTGATCCCTGCTGGATTGAGATGTATTTTTTTTTATTTTTTTTAACTTGTCATCTCACACACAGACTGCCCTTTTCATTCTCTCAGACAGACAATGGGGAAGGGTAAGAAGTATGAACAGTTAACAGGCTGGCTCATGTTTAATGTAGTCCCGCCTCATTGGTCCAGGGATTATTAAAATCAATAAGTCATCACACTGCCTTTGTCCAGCTGAACAGGTGTCATCACTGTATAGGCCCTTAGCCAGGCTGTAACATGTCAATACATAGACCGGAGGGTAGGACGGAATGAATTAATGAAATAATTAATTAACAAGATTGATTACATCCATAGAATTTCCAATGGGACATTAGACATTAAAATGTACTTTATGGCCACTTAGTGAGAATATGAAACAACATTATTCTTGCCGTTGTGTCTGACGGGTATGAGGCCATTCACTATAAATACAGGACATGCTGCACACATATCCAAATCTTCTTTTGGGTTTTTATAATGGTTTGCTTTTTGTGACACGTACGTCATCTACGAAGTGAAATATCTTCATTTATAATTCAACATCATATCAAGAGAGAGAGGTCATTTACCTGTATAGTTATTGAGGCACTCGCAGGTGTAGCCTCCCTCTCTGCTGCGACACAGGCCGTGGGTTCCACAGGGTTTGGAGTAGCACAGGTCGATCTCTGTCTCGCAGTAGTCTCCTGTGAAGCCGGTGGGGCAGCGGCAGCGCAGCCCGGCGATGGGGTGGATGGGTCGGAAAAGGATGGTGTCAGACGCCACGAATGGCGCCAGGCTGTCAAACTTCAGCACGGACACACACTTCATGTAGTTCTCGCAGGGCTCTCTCAGGCAGATGTTGTCATCGAAGGGCAGCACCTGCTGGGAGGAGATGTGGGCCAGCAGACTGCGGTTCAGGTACAACCTCTCCTGTAGCTCCTCAGAACCAAAGTACTCTGCCGCTCCATTGGCCCCTGCTGTCCCTCTGTCCACTCGTCCGTCCCCCCGGGACCCCTCTCCTCCCCCACGCGGGCCCTCCCTGGGCACGGCCACAGACAGGCTGACATTGAGGATCCGGGCGCTGACGTCTGTGTCATCCTGGATGTTGAACACTACGACGTCCTCGCGGTCTGCTGACAGAACGCAGGCCACGCCCTCCAAGAACTGGGCCAATAGCAGGGACAGGAAGTGCTCCTGGGAGGTGTTGGCCAATCGCAGCGTGATGCTGTTGGAGAGCATTTCGTCTGTGATGATGGTGACCTGGAGCAGACACTGGGCCGACACGAAGTGGATCCCATCTGACAGGAGAGGAAGAGGAGAGACGCAGTATTAATGCTTCAAAATCTGGATTTACATCACATACATTACTTACAGTGCCTTCAGAAAGTTCTCACAACCCTTGACATTTCCTGAATTTAAAATGAATTAAATTTAGATATTTTGTCACACCACACACACACATACGTCAAAGTGGAATTATGTATTTCAACATTTTTACAAATTAATTTAAAGAATGAAAAGCTGAAACGTCTTGAGTCAATAAGTATTCAACCCCTTTGGTATGGCAAGCCTAAATAAGTTGTCTAAATAAGCTTAATAAGTCACATAAGTTGCATGGACTCACTGTGTGCAATAAGTGATGCAGCCACCACAGAGTTAAAAGAAGCAAGACTGTACAGAATACAAATATTCCAAAAACATGCATCCTGTTTGCAATAAGGCACTAAAGTAATACTGCAAAAAAACACGATAACGCAATTAACATTTTGTCCTGAATACAAAATGTTATGTTTGGCACAAATCCAATACAACACACTACTGAGGACCACTCTCCATATTTTCAAGCTGCCTCATGTTATGGGTATGCTTGTAATAATGGGTATGGTTATGCTTGTAATAAATGGAATGGAGCTCAGCACAGGCAAAGTCCTAGAGGAAAACCTGGTTCAGTCTGCTTTCCACCAGATACTGGGAGATAAACATATCTTTCAGCAGGACAATAATCTAAAACACACAAGGTCAAATACACACCGAATTTTCCCCAAGTGGCCAAGATACAGTTGCCTTAAATCTACTTGAAAATCTAGGGCAAGACTTGAAAATGATTGTCTAGCAATGATCAGCAATCAATGACAGAACCTGAAGAATTATGAAAATAATAAAAATGGGCAAATGTTGCACAATCCAGGTGTGGAACGCTCTTAGAGACTTAGCCAGAAAGACTCACAGCTGTAATCGCTGCCAAAGGTGCTTCTACAAAGTATTGACTCAGTGGTGTGAGATATTTCTGTATTTAATTTTCAATACATTTGCAAACATGTTTTCACTGTCATTATGGGGTATTGTGTGTAAATGGGTGTTATTATTTTTTTAATCCATTTTGAATTCAGGCTGTAACAACAAAATGTGGAATAAATCAATGGGTATGAATACTTTCTGAAGGAACTGTATGTCTACTCATAACCCCATAATGAAAGACACAACGTTTCACAATAACATAGTGCCTAGAATTCTCCTTGACTGATCACCATTCTCTAATAGCTACCCTTTATGCATGTATTCACAATGCAGACATCCATCTCCCTGTATCCAAAGGGTTACATACTTCAAACCATATTGAGTGATTCTTTTAGTAAGCTGATTTGCAAAACTCATTCCTCTTCCTGAAAACCACACTGGCAACACAGGGGAAAACTGCTTATCAGCAAACAGCTTGAGAAGTTCTGGTTGGGACACTCAAATGACTGCCCAGCGAAGAGTGAAATTATAATGAAAAGAACCCATACAGACTCATCATCAGAAATAACAAGAAACAAAAAAGTGGAGTAACAGCTTTGAAAACAGACATGGGCTGAACCTGAACCATATCCCAGTTAGCCATAACCTAGATCTCCATTAAAAATAGATTCCTTCAGTCTGCAAATATATTCAAAGAGCAAAACTACATACAGTGCCTTCAGAAACTATTACTAACAAAATTGATTAAATATATTTATTTCTCACCCAGCTACACACAATACCCCATAATGACAAAGTGAAAACATGTTTTTAGACATTTTTGCAAATTTATTGAAAATGAAATACAGAAATCCCATTTACATAAGTATTCACACCCAAGTCAATAGTTTGTAGAAGCAGCGTTGGCAGAGATTACAGCTGTGAGTGTTTCTGGGTAAATCTCTAAGAGCTTTCCACACCTGGATTGTGCAACATTTGCCCATTATTCTTTTCAAAATTCTTCAAGCTCTGTCAAATTGTTTTTTGATCATTGTTAGACAACCATTTTCAGGTCTTGCCATAGATTTTCAATTATATTTGAGCAAAAACTATAACTCGGCCACTTAGGAACATTCACGGTCTTCTTGGTAAGCAACTCCAGTGTAAATTTGGCCTTGTGTTTTAGGTTATCCTCCTGCTGAAAGGTGAATGCATCTCCCAGTGTTTGTTGCAAAGCAGACCAGGTTTTCCTCTAAGATTTTGCCTGATTTTGCCTAGCTCCGTTCCGTTTATTTTTTTATCCTGAAAAACTCCCCAGTCTTTAACGATTACAAGCATAGCTATAACACGATGCAGCCACCACTATGCTTGAAAATATGGAGTGGTACTCAGTAATGTGTAATTGACCCAAGCGTAACACTTTGTATTCAGGACAAAGGCTTAATTGCTTTGCCACATTTTTTGCAGTATTACTTTAGTGCCTTGTTGCAAACAGGATGCATGTTTTGGAATATTTTTATTCTGTACAGGCTTCCTTCTTTTCACTCTCTCAATGTTAGTATTGTGGAGTAACTACAATGTTGATCCATGCTCAGTTTTCTCCTATCACAGCCATTAAACTCCAACTGTTACAGGGGAGGTTTTACGGACACCTGATCCTAGACTAAATTGAAAAAGATTAAACCTGATCCTAGACTAAATTGCACTTTTAAACTGGACTAACAAATTGCATTTCTCAGACATAGTTTAAAATAATAGTTTGACTTGCCCTAGTCTAGATTTTAAAAGTTTGATTTTCAGAAGGACGGTTAGAGTTAATCTAGATCTAATTGGAGGCTTGAATAAAACCTGGCCAGAGGAAGGTTTAACTTCAGAATAATGATTGTTGGCCCCCAGGTTGACCTTGGCAATGGAGGAAAATTGATTACCTTGACTATTTCAATGATGATCAAAGTGAACCACCAAGGCCAGACAGAAGGGCGGTTATAGACAGGGTTAACCCACTGATGAAATCATTTTCTGTATGTAAATAGAAAATGCAGCTGATATTTGTTTGCTTGAGCCAAGAATTTCACCTGACTCTTTTCCGGGAAGGGCCATCCCTTCAAGTATTGATCACCTTGACGTATTTTGGCATCTGGAACCTTCCTAGTCCACAAAGTCTGCAATGCTATAGGTGAACTGAAAGACAATTACATCAAGTTCCCTAATGCTGCTGCCCAAGCCAACTACAAGATAGGGTTCAATGAATATTGGGACTTCCCTGGAGTCATTGGCTGTATAGATGGATGTCATATTCCCATCGTGTCCCTCTACAGCAGATGCTGAGGAGTACAGGAATCTTAAAAACGGGTTCTCAATAAATGTACAAAGTGTGCACACTCCCAATTTGCAGTTCTCCAACATTGTTGCACGTTGGAAAGGTGCAACTCATGACTCAAGGATTTTCCAAAACTCCTCTTTGTATGCTCAGCTTGAAGGAGGACAACATGGTGGAATCATACTTGGTTAGTGTGGGTATGCACAGACCAACTTCTTGTTCACCCCCTATCTTCATGCAATAGGACCTGAGCAACAACGGTACAACCAAGCTCATACCCGCACCAGAGGTGGAGCGCATGTTTGGAAGAGTTGTTTCCAATGTCTCAGAAACACATTGCGCTTTCAACCAAGAAGATACTGCATTGTCATAATTGCAACAGCAGTGCTTCACAATGACCTCAAACAGCATGGCTGCCCAGATCCTCACATTGAAACATGAGGATGACCCAGATGTTCCCATGGTTGAGGCAGACAGTGACAGAAATGGACAAGAGTTGACTGACAACATGACATATTCCCTGCATTACGGGGATGGCACGGGGATGGCACATCCTGAGTGAATCCTACCAATTGAGGATTGGAACGGTCTCCCATCTGAAGTGTCCAATATGTCACCCCTTCCAGGGGTTGCTGGCTCTTAATGATCCCGGTCAACAAGTCCCCCAGCTCATCTGTCTAAGGTCTTAACAGTCTTAAAATGCTCCCTACGAGCAACATCATATGTCTAAATTGACTTGTAAGTTTTTCCACAGGACCTTAGAAAGACAAGACAAAATAGAAATTATATTACTTATTATTTATGATATTATTTGTGTAACATTTCTGTCAAACAAATACATTTAGGCTCCACTGTGTTGTGTTACTCAAGAAAAATAACATTTCAAAGTGACTGATTTGTAAAAGTGTGCCAACCAATACAGTATCTTACCTGAAGTTGTTGTAGTGTTCTTTTATTAACTTTTCATTTGAGTTAAATTCATTACAAATGGTAGTCCAGGCATTCTTTTTCTTGTTTTCTGTTGATGAATCATGCTGTCTGTTCTTCATAATTGGGTGATTTGACACAATTCGCTTCAAGAGTTTTTTTTCAATGTCACTGAAATTCTTTTATCTTCGTCCATTGCTTGGTTTAGGTGACTTGCTCCAATTCCACACAATGCTTATGTATTAGTGTCCCATCCCTGGTTTTTGAAGCATCCTTAGTTCAGCACTAAGTGCACATCGTTAATCTAATCAGACTTCACACAGATTAACTGGTTAGTCCTTACCTTAGTCTAGAACTAATTAATCTGAAGTTAAGCAATGTCTTAGACGGCCATTTAAAAACAAATCTGGATTAATTTAATTAGAATTAGCCTAGTCCTGACTTTAATTAAAACTCTGTACGTGAAACCGCCCCTTAAAGTCACCATTGGCGTCGTGGTGAAAACCCTGAGCAGTTTCCTTCCTCTCCGGCAACGGAGTTAGGAAGGCTGGTTGTATCTTTGTAGTGACTGGGTGTGTTGATACACCATCCAAAGTGTCATTAAAAGGTCTTCTTTTTGTATTTTTACCCATCTACCAATAAGTGCCCTTCTTTGCGAGGCATTGGAAAATCTCCCTTGGCTTTGCTGTTGAATCTGTGTTTGAAATGTATTGCTCGACTAAGGGACCTTACAGATAATTATGTGTGTGGGGTACAGAGATGAGGTAGTCAATCAACAATCATGTAAAACACCATTATTGCACACAGAGTGAGTCCATGCAACTTATGTGACTTGTTAAGCAAACCTTTACTCCTGAAATTATTTAGGCTTGCCATAACAAAGGGGTTGAATAACTAGACTTAAGACATTTCAGCTTTTCATTTTAAATTTTTTATTAATATGTAAACATTTCAAAAAACATAATTCCACTTTGACATTATGGGGCAATGGGGTCAGTGACACATTTTTTAAATGTATTCCATTTTAAATTCAGGCGGTAACAACAAAATGTGGAAAATGTCAAGGGGTGTGAATACTTTCTGAAGGCACTGTAATGTATCCTGTTGTTCAGAACTCCCTGACAACATGAATTCAGGAATCATTATAAGTTACAGACAGACAATCAGGCCCTCTCCAATATCATCCAACCAGACATTTGTAAGGATCTGTTAGTAGACAATAAATTAATACAAAGTATTAGTGGTGTTAATGATGTTCTCTTTTACAGGATAATCCTGTCTAAATCGGTCTGGATCTCTTTACAGTTGATTACTTCCATATTTGGTTTGTGAAAATCAAACAATAAAGTTGTCAAAAAAACAAACCAATCCTATTCTTTCCTCAGTTCTCCATTCTATATGCAGCGGTGTGTTTAAGGTCACCAGAGGTTCTATTTGTAGCATGTCGTCTCTGCCCTGTAGGCACAAAACACACCTAATCAAATCAAACCTGTCGTGAAAACAAGCCCCAGTCTCTTCCGCCTCAATAGTAATCAATAGTCTCTTTGTCTGGGGGCTCAGGATATGGGCCAGGGAACAGAACCTCTCAGCTTAGCTCTGGTGGAGGAGGAGAAAACCCAACCAACCAGACAAACAGCCAGCAGCACTGTGGAAGCTACCGGATCCCAGGCTGGCACAAGGCATATTTAAACACCCGGCGCCACAATGACAGCGAGTGGGAAGAGTTAGAGAGGAGTAGAGAAGTGAGGAGCAGAAAGGAGGGAAAACTGAGCAGCATGTTTGACAGGGCTTAAATCTTTCTGCTCACAGTCAAGCCACTGCAGCACTGGAACCCTACAGGCCCAGAGCAGAGGGAACAAGAGCTGGAGGGAGCAGAGGGAACAGGAGCTGGAGGGAGGACTGGGAAGAAGGGACACTTCTCTCGCAGACACACGTCGGTGTGGTCTGTGCACACAGAAAGGAACTCGCAAATAAACAAATTGGTGAGGAGAATGTGTCAGAGGGACATTAAAAATGGAGAACAGTCAGATGCTTTGGAAAAGAGGGTCAAAGCTGTGCCAAGGAGGTTCAATTTAACATTTAATCCCAGATTCCTCTGGGGAGATGAAAGGGGTGCCTTGGTGCCTCTTCCACGCAAGCCTAGATGTGTAGATTGGTACACCTTGTATCAATCTTGAAATGGTAACTGCACAGTTAAACTGTCCAAGAGTTCAACTGAGCAAGCTTATACCACATCCTATCCTTCAAGTCAAATAGTGCCATCTTTATCATGACAGCACTGAGCAAATGCCAGAGAGATCAAAGTAATTCAGCCAACTCATCCTCACAAGTGGCAATACAAATCTTGACATTTACATCCTGAACCATATGTTACGTCAGTTAGAAGACCTTCTGCAGCTTTGATGAGTTACATAATTGGAAAAGGAGAACTTAATATTTTGGTTACGTGAGATAATTAGCCTACCTCAGTCTGTATTCTAGTTGCCTATATTCATTCAGAATTCCCTATGATAATATAAAGCAAGATGTGAACTCGAATAACGAGCCATGCATTTTAGGACTTTATTCGGCCATCATCACAGGCAGTCATGTAGCCACTGATTTTCAAAATGGCGAAAGAGACAGAAAAATAGGAAAACAGATCACATGAGAGAAGGTTATGCTACGTATCAGTAGAGCAGACATTCCCTTAATTATGTTCTCTGCCAAGTGGAATGCTTGGGCAGAGGTCTATGACAGGCAAGAGACTTGGAAACAGTATGCGAGGAGAATCTGCCCTTTAAACAAAACTAGACCGTCCTTCAAAGGGGTGCCTCTGTAGAGAAGGAAGCTCTGCTTTAGGAATGGGGGTTGTTGTTGGGAAAGGAGGGGGGGGGGGGGGGGGGCAAGGTGCCAGCTCTGGAGTGTGCCAGGAATGCTCTCAGCAGAGAAGTGAAGCCAGGGAGAGATTAAACACACACTGAGCCTGTATGAGCGCCAGGGCACCAAGTGTGTGTGTGCGTCAGGATTAAGACAACACAGCCCACCAGACTCTCAAAAGATTTAAGTGAGTGTACAGTATGTTAACTCCTCAGGGGTCGAGTTACCTGATAATGTTTCTGTAAAGCTAGCCCCTATTTATTTTTATTTTTTTGGAAAATGATTTAACCTATCTAACTAGGCCTAGTTACACCACATAACTATGTGATGTTGTCAAATAATGAAATCCTTTTCTAATAGTGACAATACCCCCATTCTGTTGTAACATAACATCACATGAAATCATGTTGTGTAACACACTCAGACCAATAATGAACAAATATATAAACGCAACAACTGAGTTACAGTTCATATGAGGAAATCAGTCAATTGAAATAAATTCTTTAGGCCCTAATCTATGGATTTCACATGACTGGGAGTACAGATATGCATCTGTTGGTCACAAATACTGTTAAAAAAAATGGGCCTCAGGATCTCATCACGGTATTTTTGTGAATTCAAATTGCCATTGATAAAATCGAATAGTGTTCGTTGTCCATAGCGTATGCCTGCCCATACCATAACCCCACCCATACCATAACCCCAACGTTGACATCAGTAAACTGCTCGCCCACACAACGCCATACACGCGGTCTGCGGGATGTACTGCCAAATTCTCTAAAACGGCTTATGGTAGAGAAATGAAAATTAAATTATCTGGTAATAGCTCTGGTGGCCATTCCTGCAGTCAGCTTTCCTATTGCACGCTCCCTCAACTTGAGACATCTGTGGCATTGTGTTGTGTTAAATTGAAGGAAAAAGGAAACCGCACACTGCTCTTGATAGTATCACCGATATTTAATAAGCTTACGTATCGGCCACACGGCCTTCGTAAAAGCTCTGACAAAGGTACTTAAGTTCATTAAATATCGGTGATACTATCAAGAGCAGTGTGCGGTTTCCTTTTTCCTTCAATTTGTTCAATTGTTGCCATGCACCTGCAAATAAGATTGCTCAGATGTGCGAGTGCCTTTTGAATATTGTGTTGTGTTACAAAACTGCACATTTTAGAGTGGCTTTTTCATTGTCCCCAGCACAAGGTGCACCTGTGTAATGAGCATGCCGTTTAATCAGCTTTTTGATTTGCCACACCTGTCAATTGGATGGATTATCTTGGCAAAGGAGAAATGCTCACTAACAGGGATGTAAACAAATGTGTGCACAAAATTTGAGCGAAATAAGGTTTTTGTGCGTAAGGAACATTTACGGGATCTTTTATTTCAGATCATGAATCATGGGACCAACACTTTACATGTTGCGTTTATTTTTGTTCAGTATAGATCAACCCTGGGAGAAGCTCTTAACATGACAGGCTGAGGGTTGGACAGCACTGGACCTCTAAACCTTATGGGAGATGTAGCCTATAACATGTATTCTACACATCTCTGTTTTAACTTCTGTACACTGGAATATGTCATCTGTAAAAAAAAGATACCATCCAGTCCCAAATCTGAACCTCTAGTTTTTTGTACCTAATCTTGATGTGCTTGCTACTGTAAATGTACAGTGTGTGGGCTTACACAGCAGAGAACATGTTCTCAGGCTGGGGGGGTTTGGGAGGCAGATACACCCCTTTCGTTCTCTAAAATATTAAGAGATCCTGTTTCCAACCATCCGGTGAATGTTCAATGGCATAGATTGACCTCTCTTTCCAACGTTACTAAAGATATATGTCACCACAAAACAATGAACAGGATAGAAAGGATTTGTATTTTCACTATCTGTAGCCAACCCCATAATGAAATCACAGTTTGGGTCAATTCCACTTGAGCTTAGCAGCAAGCAGGCAGTGACCAAACAAGCCTGGCACCAGGTTAGCTGCCAGAACCATGACAATTCAGGAAAATAATATGTCGAATTCAATTATCGAAGTGTAAGACATTACGCCCCGCCTAGCTACAAATGTTGACAGTTTAAGTTCCCTTGGTGAAATGCAGGTAAGGGGAAGTAGCAGAGCGAGAGCGCGAAACAGAGAGCACTTGAGATAAATACCAGAGAGAAGTGAAGAGAGAAGGTGAGAGAATAGGTGAGAAAGAGAGAACAGGGAGAGACCACACGGAAGCCCTTAAAGGAGTGCAACCGGGTTAGAGCTCCTTGTCCCAGATGCCCAACAAATGCCAATCAAGTCACAGCAGATGAGGATCATGTGGGCAGTAACCACAACACTGAGGAAAGAGACATCCCCTATAGCACAAGTCAGGACCACTGTCCCTTTACACCTCTGCCCCTATCCGCCTACAGGAAATGACTCTCCTAAGCAGCTGGGACTTTCCCCAGCTCTTCCTCAAAATATTTAAGACAGTTGTTTATTTCCCAATCCCCTGATAGGGTTAAATGTCTACATTTACAGTCCTTAGGTGAGGATGAGACACAGCTCTCAGCCTCCAGCTACTGTAGAGGTCAAACACTTAGCATTAAAGACACACTACCACAGCAGTACCATTAATCATCATCATCATCAATAGCTCCTTTCAACCTTGTTTCAAAGCAGCCATACATCACACTGCTGTCATTACATACAGTAGGAATGAGAGTATGAGCCAGGAAGGCATTACATTAAGGCTCGCACACATCAAACTAAAATGTGGATCTAGTGTTCGTCTGCCGATCGTTCAGCGTGCTGTGTTTAAGGGACCACCCGCTGTAGATGACTGCTGACATATTTCATGCAATTCTACATGTAAAATTGTCACGCACTCAGTTCGCAAATTACGTTGTGAGGTGTAAGGACTCTCAGCCAGCAAACGCCATTGGTGCGTCTCAGCCCTTACATGTGCTGATCTAGGGCAGAGTGATGTGGTGTCAAGCTGCAGATGTGTGTTCCAGTTGCGAAGTGTGCCATGGCAGAGCAGAGGGTACCTTGGGGTAAATGGGTAATGAGGTTGAGCAGAGCCACAGCCCGACATCATGGTTATTTTAAAACCAGCAGATAGAGTCAGTGCAGCATGCACTCCACTGACTGACTACATCAAAGCCACGGTCCCATTCCCAAGTTCTATAGAGTAAGGTCATAAATTAAAGATCTGCTCTGAGAGAAAAAAGGCTACAGGTATTCACACCCCCCAACAACAAACAAACAAAAATCGCAATCGGCAAGTTGTTCGGCTTCCGTTACGGCTGCTTGTTACTATCGAGGCGGCAGTTGCACTCAAATTCCCTGATGGAACTTGTTTTTGTACAATTTGAAAAAGGGGGGCACCATATAGAGTATATACACTGTTGTACAGATCGTCATTTCAAAAAGGCAAGTTATGTAACCCTCATTTCTGACAACAGGTTTACCAATTTCTGACTAACCATAAAACAACCAAAGTTTGTGAATTATCTCAGTATACAAAATGATCTTGCACAAACCAGAATGTGTGTGACCTTGGGTGCACATAGTTCCATTGGAGGCAACACCGGGATCCACACAGTTTAATCTCATTAATCTGACGTGGATGACCTAGGACCACTGTGGTAATTAAATACATTCATTAGAGGGACTCCGTTGCCCTTGAATGAGCCTGGCTAATTTATTACAGTTATTAGAGCTTCCTCAGGTTTGGGGTTGTCAGGAGTCATGGAACAGCTTTGTTCTGCCAGCACCTTGACAGGATTATATGGCCCCGTTTCCAGTGGCCATTCATTACTGTCAGGCTCGATCAAAATAGAGACCTACCTTTCCAAAATATGTGTCAGTGCACAGCCACATCAAAGTGGTGCCTTTGATGAGATGCATGCCATTGTCCATAAGGTGGAGTCTGTATGATGAAGGCTACCTTTTGTTTATCCACTCAGAGGTCGGTGTGGACTAGGGATGGGCATTATAATTTGTATCACTGTTGAAGTACTCAGATGATTTTTTTCTCGAGTGGGAGAATAAACTATTTTTTGAACAAGGCCTGCACTGGGAGAAAAAAAGTATGCGTTTATCTATATGCTAAGTGCCAACAATGCCTAATTTATCATAACCATTACAGATAACAAATCATAATTGCTTAATTGCCCAATATATATATATATATACACACACACACAGTGGGGCAAAAAAGTATTTAGTCAGCCACCAATTGTGCAAGTTCTCCCACTTAAAAAGATGAGAGAGGCCTGTAATTTTCATCATAGGTACACTTCAACTATGACAGACAAAATCACAAAAAAAATCCAGAAAATCACATTGTAGGATTTTTAATGAATTTATTTGCAAATTATGGTGGAAAATAAGTATTTGGTCACCTACAAACAAGCAAGATTTCTGGCTCTCACAGACCTGTAACTTCTTCTTTAAGAGGCTCCTCTGTCCTCCACTCGTTACCTGTATTAATGGCACCTGTTTGAACTTGTTATCAGTATAAAAGACACCTGTCCACAACCTCAAACAGTCACACTCCAAACTCCACTATGGCCAAGACCAAAGAGCTGTCAAAGGACACCAGAAACAAAATTGTAGACCTGCACCAGGCTGGGAAGACTGAATCTGCAATAGGTAAGCAGCTTGGTTTGAAGAAATCAACTGTGGGAGCAATTATTAGGAAATGGAAGACATACAAGACCACTGATAATCTCCCTCGATCTGGGGCTCCACGCAAGATCTCACCCCGTGGGGTCAAAATGATCACAAAAACGGTGAGCAAAAATCCCAGAACCACACGGGGGGACCTAGTGAATGACCTGCAGAGAGCTGGGACCAAAGTAACAAAGCCTACCATCAGTAACACACTACGCCGCCAGGGACTCAAATCCTGCAGTGCCAGACGTGTCCCCTGCTTAAGCCAGTACATGTCCAGGCCCGTCTGAAGTTTGCTAGAGAGCATTTGGATGATCCAGAAGAAGATTGGGAGAATGTCATATGGTCAGATGAAACCAAAATAGAACTTTTTGGTAAAAACTCTTCTCGTCGTGTTTGGAGGACAAAGAATGCTGAGTTGCATCCAAAGAACACCATACCTACTGTGAAGCATGGGGTGGAAACATCATGCTTTGGGGCTGTTTTTCTGCAAAGGGACCAGGACGACTGAGGAAAGAATGAATGGGGCCATGTATCCATGTGAGATTTTGAGTGAAAACCTCCTTCCATCAGCAAGGGCATTGAAGATGAAACGTGGCTGGGTCTTTCAGCATGACAATGATCCCAAACACACCGCCCGGGCAACGAAGGAGTGGCTTCGTAAGAAGCATTTCAAGGTCCTGGAGTGTCCTAGCCAGTCTCCAGATCTCAACCCCATAGAAAATCTTTGGAGTGAGTTGAAAGTCCGTGTTGCCCAGCAACAGCCCCAAAACATCACTGCTCTAGAGGAGATCTGCATGGAGGAATGGGCCAAAATACCAGCAACAGTGTGTGAAAACCTTGTGAAGACTTACAGAAAACGTTTGACCTCTGTCATTGCCAACAAAGGGTATATAACAAAGTATTGAGATAAACTTTTGTTA